>NW_024582709.1:311465-365735 GCF_018398535.1 Haplochromis burtoni | reverse complement strand
TTGTCTAGTGTCAATTATATCGTCAGTTATATCGTTATCGCAAATTTTCAAATGTATATCGTGATAAATATTTTTGGTCATATCGCCCTGTTCTAGCTGGTATATTGAGTACTAAAACAGGTTGCACAATATTCTTAGTTATTTCTTATTATACCTAAGCAGTCATCGTGTATTTGTAAGACCTAAGTGATCATCATGGTTGCTTTACCTTTTTATTTCCAGTATTTGAGTAAATAAGAGCACCTTGTATGTGTCATCGCCCGTTTAATAAAATGTTCTAGGTCCTAGGTCTGCAAAAGATTCTGTTCTGTGCTCTGTTCATGTGAAATTACAGCAATATTTAAGTGTCAGAAGGAAGCAATAATGCATTTATTTTTAGTTCTTTTGACGTGTAATTTGTCAGAGCCTCTGCTAAGCCCTCGCAGTCTGGTGGCTCTACTCAAATCTGGTTGGTCTGTTACGCCAAGCCAGCCTCCCTCTGTGAGGACAAGAACATATGTCCTCACAGGATTGTTAACTGGTATTTGGCTACTGCAGCATGGACTGTATTGTGTACTTCAGAATTATAATAACAGACTTGAGTATCATAGGCTGAGCCAGAGAAGCCATATAATTACCTTGAGCACTGAATTTTATTCATTTTTGAACGAATCCAGTGAAGGATCAATGCAAATACTGTTGGCAGGTTTGAAAACTTGGAGGAGAACAGCTTGTGTCAGTTTCAGTGGTTTATATAGAGACTGAATGTTTAGCACACTAGAAAAATCCACAAGACAAACAAGTGCATATATCTGTATATATTTCAGCTGCATCTTGTGCACAAATAGAAATGTACAAAGGAAGATGAGACTTAAATTTTAAACTAGAAGTCCCTGAAAAGCTTCTACATTTAAATGTCATAGCATGAAACCTCTGTCTCGAGCCGACATCAGAACCAGTTGTAGCTTTCTTTCATAGTTTATTGTTGGTTGACAGTTAATTACTAAATTATAGCATTAATGCCCATTTCTTTGATTTTCAAAGTTCAGATTTGAGCATTTGCAAGCCTGATAACATTTAATTGACAGCTGGGAACATTCATTTTGGGGAAACAGAAATGTTGATCCTCTGCCTTTCATTTTGGAAACCTTCCTGCACAGTTTCCTTGTGGAAAGTTACTGTCTATAAGCTTCACCTTCAATAAACAGACTTTATCAGCTGATGCTGAAAAGATTGTCTGTGTTTGAAGGGGAATAAGAAGGCCAGTGAGATGAATTGTAAGATGAATCCGCCTTTAAAACGCATTTCTTGTCAGAAGGACTTTTTCCTGAATAAAAGTTTTTATTGGAATGAATCTTGAATTTGTTCAGATTTCAGTCTAAATGTTGAAGACTTCTTACATTTGATCGAAGTGCTTGGTTTGGTCAAATGAAGTTTTAGCAGTTTTACTTTCATAACACATTTTTAAAGCCTGCGGACGAGTATAGTTTGGGAGTTTGAATTAAAAAGTAGCTTCATGTTATGTTGAGAAGATTGGACTGCAGTAAATGATTAACACACAAATTAATGATCTGCAAATCAGTAACTGGGGATGAGTCCGCTTCCCCTTGCATGGCTTCAGAGGTATAAAGTTCTCAGTGTTTATCACATAGTGTAGAACAGAAAGGATTAATGGACGTGTAGTTTGCTTTTACCCTGTATAAACAGATAATTCTGCTTCTGTCTGTAGGAAATCAAAATGCAATCCCCTTTTAAAAGGTTCCATTTGTTAACAGATGATCTAAGTACCAAGTTAATCCTGCCACAGATGTGTTTTATAATCCATTTGCGAAAAAGAAAAGATGAGACTTAAGTGGCTTTAAGCCAATGTAAAAAAAGAATGGTTTTCTCAAAACGTGTGTTGTGTGTTTGGGTCTGTTTATTAAGCAAAATCTAACTCTGACTGAAGTGTGACTGGAAAATAAGATTTCTAGATAAATGGGAAAACAATTGTGGACTCTCTGGAATTTCAACAAACCTGGAAAAATGGAATATTAGGAATTCACAATGATCTATTTAATACTTGGTAAGTCCAAATATAAGACGAGGCTGCTCCCGATCCTGTGAAAACCACACTTCATCTGCAGGCAGGTGCAAAATTAAATCATAATGCAAAAGAAATGGGTACATATTTCTGAGCCCCATTATGACAACTTTTAAAAAGTGGATAGCACAAACAACTGTGACCTTTCATACAGTGACACGGTGCTCATAAATAACTTAAAAAACATTACTTATACTAATGTCTCCCTCTTGCTATAGCAACAACTGCAAGACCTGGTACCGCCAAAAAATCTTTCAAGCAGAAATCACCATTCTCATCGCAACTTCTACCTCTCTGAACTATTCACACTCACTTGTGGTGCTTAAGGCAAAGTGGCTTTTATATCCAGCATTTTAAAAGAAGAGCATTTGAACTTGGAGTGTTTGATCTGTTTTTTTGACAGGTCACTTGAGCAGATGAGCTCTGTATCTATTAATATGTTCCAAGAAGTAATGCTTGGGCCTCTGGTGTCTTCCATGCACCCTTTGTTAATCCCTAAGGACATTTCTAAAGTATTTTGATTCTGATTATTTGGAGTTACTTGACACACAAGAAGATATCTGTTTAAGGAAAGGTTGATATAACAATGATTGGTATAGGTGATGTAGCTGAAATAGTAATCGACAGTGACCCTTTGATTGAAAGCATTTATCTTACACAAGCCTTGGACAGTGTTGTCATTTACAGTGTGTCTTCATACTGATGATCAACACACACTGAGCCTGGTTCTAAGCCAATGCTGAGCCTGTCTGAGGTTTCTTCCTGTTAAAAGGGAGTTTTTCCTTCCTACTGTCGCCAAGCGCTTGCTCACAGGGCTTGTCTGCTTATTGGGGTTTTCGCTGTATTACAGTAGGGTCTTTAGTAGGGCTGTGCGATATGTCCAAAATCTCATATTCCGATATAAGAATTCTATCGTCCCGATAACGATATAAATCACAAAAATGTAACATATTCTGTGTTTTAACAGATGCATGAAACTATACATTTTTAGACATAAGTTGTAACAGCCACCGTTTTCTTTGTGAGCATTTATTACACAGCGTGCTGCGGGGAAAAGCCTGTTCTAACGTTTGAGTCTAAGGTTTATTTTTTAGCACCTGGCGGCTCTTTTTTACTTCTCATCCGTAAATAATCTGCTCTTTCACGTGATTCAGTTTATTTTGAAAAGTCTCAACAGGATCTTGAGCTTTATTGTGAAAGGTTTATGTTAGCGTAAAATGAAACGATACACGTTTTTATATCGTCATCCGATATATATTGTTATATCGAACAGCCCTAGTGTTTAAGCTTCTCTCCACACTAATATAAAGGCTTGATCTTACTGTAGTGCTCTCGAGATAATATAATTTGTTGCTATGCAAATAAAGTTGATTTGAATTTAAAACAATAGAATTAGCTTTATTTTTATCACTTTCCCATCATGTCTGTTTGTTTCAATGTAAATGGATTGCTGCTGTCACATCGTGTGCCCATTAAAAGATGTTAAATCAGAGCATTTGTCTGTCTCTCTGAAAAGCAAATGGACCCATAAAGTGACATTAAAATGCTTGTTGTTGTCCACACCATGAGTCAGCATTTGGGAGTTGGCCTTTAGGAATGAGTCATAGTGGATCTACAGTGTGAGGGGGAAAAAGGTTCTGGAGCTGTTTATTCACTTATGAGAGGTGTTCCTGTCATAACTGTGGTTAGAAACAATCGAGTGTGTGTGTGTGTGTGTGTGTGTGTGTGTGTGTGTGTGTGTGTGTGTGTGTGTGTGTGTGTGTGTGTGTGCGCGCGAGTGCCTTTTTTTCCAGGCATACAGGCATCTTGTCGTCTTTGTTGTTTACTGTCTGTATGACTGTATAATCCCTGTGTTTAATCCGCATTGCTAAGGATTAGAGATGATGGAGTGCAGTATTGTTGTGACCTCAGCGAATATATTGTTGGAGAGGAAGGATATGTCTGGAAGACCCATATGAAGATTTTTGGAGAGGCATGACATCATGTAACTGGCATGAACACTAACTCAGCTGATAACTTTCCATTCTAGAATTGAAAGGTCTCTTACTTCATATTCACTAACACTTAAATTGCTTTTTTTCGTTGTCGGACTAACAAATTGGCTCATATTTAAGCCCATAGTCATACAGGCCTAGATCGCAGTCAGTGACCATTTTTCCCAGTTGCCAAGGAAAAATATGTATTGTCCTACCAAGCAAGTGGTTACTGAAGGTTGCTACCAGTCATCATGAAATCGATTGCTAATTACCCCGTATTTCCTAGAAACAAGTAAAGTGTGTACTCTGGGAGTGCTGGAGGTTGGTGGAAGTTGGTAGTGTGAAACTGTTCGCGGACAGATCCAAACCCTCCTTTGAATTGCTTTGGTCTCCCGAAGATTGCTGCAGTTGTTTGCATGGAAGTTGTCAACTTGTCTACAAACACTCATACCCTATTTACCAAGCTGTAGTGAGCTTTCAAAATAAAAGTTGTGGCTTTTGAAATATCTTGGTTACAACAGTGAGGCACAAGTTTTACTTTTAAGGTGAATGTTCTTTGTTTACCACATATCTTCTTAGTGACTAGAGGTTAGCAGGGTTTTTTTGACTGGTCTCTAAGCCGATCTGACTGAGGCCTATTGTACAGTTCAGCTCTTTTCTAGGTTACATCACACACACATACAGTTTTCATGGTTAATTATTTTATATAAGGTAGTTTTCCAGTACAGTCTATGACTGAATGATATTGACAGACAGGGCCATTAAAGTATCTTGTCATACCATAAAAATTATTCACACAGCAGACTGTCTGACTAAACTTTTAAGATAAAACATCCTGGCTATTACACACCTACTGTTGCTATTTGTATCACCTTCTGCCACCTTCTGTTTTTTTTAAATTTAAATGAAATAAAACTCTTTTTAGTTTCCCAAAGATGCACCGTTTTTGTGTCTTTTGAAGGTTTAGATAAGGAAATGCTTAAATATCACGGGCATCTACACAGAAATGAAAATGCATCATATTTAAGATTCTCCTGAAAGAGAGCAACAGTGGTTCCTTCACAGCTTGTGATAATTGCTCATCTTCTCTTCTGTTTATGTTGCTGAGCAGTTGATGTTTCTGCCAAGCATGAATGCGTCTTCCTTTAAGGCATTTGATTTTTCCTATGAAAAAGAATGCAGGACAAATAATTTGCAGAAGAAATGCCAACACTGACCTGTTTTAAGGTTTGGTCAAGGAAACATTACATGACAGAGCCACTGATAATAAGATGTTGCAGGTTATTACTAAGACTTCACATTTCATATATTTGAATGATTTTCAGTGCTGCTAATTAAACAGAGCTACCAATAGTAATGCTTTACTGAATGATTCATCTTTCTATACAGTGGCTTTTTCTGTCTTTAGGACTAAGCTTTTACTCCCAACATGAGATTGATAGATATATGCTCTTTTGTAAATACTTGCATAAAGTGATTAAATTTGACTCTGATATTCCCCTCAGAATGAAACTGGAACAGCTGTGGTGATTCCTATCAAAAACTTGAAAAATCAGCATTTCCAGCTGTACTTTGTGATTACGAGTAGCATCCTATATGCTGATGATAATCATGGTTAATGATTAACTGGAGAACATAAGTGTTTTAATCTAATCACAACGGTGACCAGAGATGACATAAACTTGGAACTGTTTGCAAGTCAGCTTGAAGGCTGGTTTAAATAACAGTCATAGGCTTACATGTGTTAAAGGTTTAAGCACATAGAAAATACCCGCTCACTGGGAAAGTCAAGCAGTTCTGTCTTTACTTTGCTGATGAAATTTAGTACACATTGCACACTTGTCATATAAGCACCATATAATACAGTAATGTGCTGTTTTACTGTGCAATTGCAAGGACATGTTACGCACTATGCTGAGACATGCCAAGCCTTGGGCCTTTAGCTCTGTGGGAATGCATTTGTTTTATTTTACATCTTTCAAACTGTCTTATCTTTGGCAGTCTTCTTAGATTCAACTAAAGAAATGGGAATGTAAAAGTAGTTCTTTGTGTAGACACAACACTGTGTCGTCTCTTGAAAAAAAGGAGAAACTATTGTGATACAAGGACTAGACTAAAAATGAGTGAAAAAGCAGCCAATGTCCAAAGACATACTTTGAAAGCCCTTCAGAAAGCCTGGAGAACTACAGCTAAAGACCACTTTTTAAAAAATGACAAGTAGCTCAAGACTTTGTCACATATGATTTGTCTAATTCACAAATGTTTTAATCATACATTTGTTTTAGCCACTGTGATGAAGAAAGATGAAAAGCTAAGCCAAATTCTACTTTTCATTTAGTATCAGAGGAACTGTATTTACATTGATCATGAGTGGCTATTGTCCTTCTTCCTGCTCAAGCACCGTAAAAAACACGAGTGCCTGGCAGTAGGTGGGGCTTAGGGAAATACTTTGAGTGTCACAGCTATAGCAGTAAGCAAGCTGACAGCAGCTTTCTGCCGATGTAAAAGCTATTTATGACTTAAATGGATTACTGTTAGTAAAGATATAAATACTTAATCTCTCTCCATTCTTCACCTATACAGGATGGGCCATTTATATGGATACACCGTAATAAAATGGGAATGATTGGTGATATTAAAGTCCTGTTTGTGGCACATTAGTATATGTGAGGGGGCAAACTCCTCAAAGATGGGTGGTGACCATGGTGGCCATTTAGAAGTCGGCCATCTTGGATACAACTTTCGTTTTTTCAATAGAAAGAGGGCCATGTGACACATCAAACCTATTGGTAATGTCACAAGAAAAACAATGGTGTGCTTGGTTTCAAGGTGACTTTATTCTTTCATGAGTTATTTACAAGTTTCTCTTTGTTCACAGCCATTGACATGTCGAAGAGGTTAACACGTGAGGAGGGGATCGAAATTGTGTTGATATCTGGTGAATGCAGTAACCGGGTCATTGCAGCAGATTTCAATGCATGACACCCTACGAGACCACCCATCTCCCATGCTACAGTTAGCAAACTGCTTGCTAAGTTTCGTGAAACTGGTTCAGTGTTGGATTTGCCAAAATGTGGATGCAAGAAAACTGTCACTAATGAAGAAACATCAGTGGCTGTCCTAGCTTCATTCAGCAAGAGCCCACAGCGTAGCACTCGCCGCATGTCACTGGAGAGTGGCATTAGTCGAACATCCCTTCGGCGGATATTAGCTACTCACAAATGGCACCCTTACAAACTCCAGCTACTGCAGCATCTCAACGAGGATGACCCAGATCGGCGCACAGAATTTGCAGAATGGGCAAAACAAAAATTGGAACAGGACCCTCAGTTCACGCAGAAGATTTTGTTCAGTGATGAGGCAAACTTTTATGTGAATGGTGAAGTTAACAAACAAAACCACCGCTATTGGTCTGACACTAACCCACATTGGATGGATCCCTCCAAGACTGTTGGAACAACAAAAGTGATGGTTTGGTGTGGTATATGGGGTACAACGAATAGTGGGTCCATTCTTCATCAATGGAAACCTCAAGGCCACTGGATATTTGAAATTGCTACATGATGATGTGTTTCCCTCTTTATGCACTGAAGCTGGCACGTTCCCTGAGTTTTTCCAGCAAGATGGTGCACCACCACATTATGGGTGCCAGGTCCGAGCATTCCTAGATGAACAGTTTCCTGGAAAGTGGATTGGTCGTCGTGGGCCAGTTGAATGGCCCCCAAGGTCTCCCGATCTGACCCCCTTAGACTTTTATCTTTGGGGTCATCTGAAGGCAATTGTCTATGGTGTGAAGATACGAGATGTGCAGCACCTGAAACTACGGATACTGGATGCCTGTGCTGGCATTTCTCCTGCGGTGTTGCTATCAGTGTGTGAAGAGTGGGAGAAGAGGGTTGCATTGACAATCCAACACAATGGGCAGCACATTGAACACATTTTATAAGTGGTCAGAAACTTGTAAATAACTCATGAAAGAATAAAGTTACGTTGAAACCAAGCACACCATTGTTTTTCTTGTGACATTACCAATAAGTTTGATGTGTCACATGGCCCTCTTCCTATTGAAAAAACAAAAGTTGTATCCAAGATGGCCGACTTCTAAATGGCCACCATGGTCACCACCCATCTTGAGGAGTTTGCCCCCTCACATATACTAATGTGCCACAAACAGGACTTTAATATCACCAAGCATTCCCATTTTATTACGGTGTATCCATATAAATGGCCCACCCTGTAGATTTGTTGTGTATAAAAAGGGGAGATGAAATGCCCAAGGATAAATATTTTTTGCTTTGAGATGTGGGTGTTGGACGTGCCAGGTGCACTCATTAATAACTAAACTGTGACGAAATGTCTCTGATAAAGTGGTTTTCCTTCTGTTTAAACTGTAACTCTAAAATCGTGCAATAAAACAATTTAAGAGCTGAATAAAGAAAAACAGTGATAAGGAAGGAGGACACGGAGCCAGAAAGTGAACTCAGCTGGTGTTTAGCATGCAGCAGGAGCATGGAAACATCTCACTGAGGCCGATAAAATAGTTAACAAGATAAAGAGTAAGAAACGCTGCTGCTTGCTACAGTATGACCAAAGATTAAACAATGAGTGAAGTTGGCAAATCCTCATGGCATACCAGTAGATCTTATATAGCTCTTGTGCCCTCACGATGTATAATTCATCCAGTGTGTCAAATAGATTTCTCCTTTTTTATGTTTGGTGTCCACCTCTAATACAAAATATATTAGTTCAACATGTCCGCTGAGCTGCTGCAATGGTTTTACTAAAGCTCAGGCATTTTTAAGAAAACATTCCAGAGGTTTGAGGGAGGGATGAGTAAGATTAGGTTCAGTTGTTGGTTGGTTTCCAGTAAATCCACTGGAACCTGTCAGCTACTCTGCCGACTTAGCCTCTCAGGGCAACAGCCAATATTTGAACTTCCAGTTTAGCTGGGACATCCATGTAGGGGATTATCGACTCAGGTTCAAGACGTCCTGTTCAGTTCAGCGTCCATTGTTTTTTCACTGATTTTGTTTAAATCAAACAAAACCCTACAGATTCTACATATTTATATGTCGATATCTGTTTATAGGATGAAGTGAATCAGTGCATAAAGAGTTAAATAAGAACCACTTAATGGCAAGGTGGACTTCATGAAATGCTACCAAACCTGCCAGCTATGACTTTCTGCATCATTCCTTCTGAAATTAACAAAAGCCATAGGTGAACGCCGCTCACTCCTTCGCAAATCGATTGATTTCGGTTCAGGCGGGTGTTTGATGTAGTATCCCCTACGCAATTACTGCTGACATCACAATCAAACCTATAGCCCGCCATCTCTCCTTTTTGTCCACCTGCTTTTGTGCTCCTACTGCTGCTTTTATTCCAGCACTTTAGCATGAAGGTTGAACCTTTACAGCCTCAAGGGACATGGATGAGTGACACATAATGCAGGACGGAGCAGTGAATTGGTAGCACAGTAAGGCAGCAGCATTGTCTTGGCAGAGCTCTGGCTTCTCCCCAGGCGTCTTTGGCCTTAGAAAATACCTGCTGCATTGTGTACCACTTTTATGGCGCCTCTCCTATTAGAAATGAACTTTGCTCAGAAAGGCGGTGGGGTGATAATGATGTGCAGTTTGTGTGTGTTGGGTGTGTGTTTGTGTGTGTGTGAGGGTATAGTTAGAGGGTTGTGTAGTTGTGTGGGGGTTGAACAGGTTGTTAATAGTGACTGTAGTGTGGAGAGAAAAAAAACTCGGTTTCGTGCTTATACGAGAGAAAAACTTTTTAAGGCCAAACAGCTTAATAAACATACAGTGTTCAACTAAAAAGTTATGATTACTATTTATTTATATTTCTCCCTTGGATCTCCATATTAATGAAAATGCTGGCTGGACAGTTTCATTTTTTCAGCCAAATCCGTTGGCCAGTGTGAAATCCAAAAGAGAAAGTAATTTGGATATTTTTCGGCAGGAGATGAAACACGAGGAGATAGAAAGATACAGGCAAAAAAAATGGAAGCGGGAGGATAGGGGAGGAGAGGATAGAGGGGTTTGACAGATGACCTGATTTCTGTGGCAAAGTAAGGTGACAACCAGCATGAGGTCATCTGTCACTTTCGCACAGCCTGCTAATTTTAGAATATCATCACCCTCATCTTTCTCCTTCACCCCGCCTTCCCTGCCTGCCCCCTCCCCCCTCCACTCGTCACACCATTTAGCACCAGCCACCGCACGCTTCCTTTGTCAGTGGTGGTTAAAGGGTGACACAATCAGCAGTACCGACTGTGCGCGCACGCGTGTCTGCGTGGTAGACAGTGAGAAAGCGAGAGTGCTGCGCGCGAATGGATATGGTGCGCATGGGGTGTGAACTTGCGATCGCTCGAAGTGGCCATTGTGGCACAGATTGTTTACATGCCTTGTAGCTCATGTCATATTTTCCATAAAAATAATAAAGACCAGTGCTTTTTTCACACATGGGCATGAATCAGCGAGAAGCAGCGCAGTCACTTCACAGACTGTGAACGTCGTCTGCTTTTGTTTTGTGTGCACGTGAATCAATGCAAAACAAGTGTGTGTGCGCGAAGCTTCACCAAGTGTTTGCAGTTGACAGCGAATGCATGATTTGTTCCTTTCGTGAACTCCTTTCACTCCATTCTGATGTGCTCTGTGTCATGCTAACAGATTTCTTTTTATACAGTATGTGCTTTAAGTGCAGGGAATCATCTTCTAATGGCTTGCTGAGTCGCTACACAATTTTCAGAATCTGGAGCTTGAAAAAGACTATTTTGAGTGCGTAATTAGAAAATCACCCAATAAAAAAACAAACAAACAACTTCACTTTTGAACAAGAAAATTTTCTAGCACAACAAAACAAGCTTAGAAACATTACCTTTAACATTACCTAAGTGCCTCAGGTAATGTTAAAGGCGCTTGCTACGCTTTTTCCAACAGTCTCCAAATGTCACTAAAGCTCTTCTATTTCCAATTCCAAAATGTAAAATGGGATACATGTGCAGTGCAAAAATGTAAACACATTCAAAACCACCTAATTCCAAACAAGCCTCAGTGAGCGCCATTGGCGTCCCACGTCCCGTGCGGCTTCATATCGCATTGCTCTATCACGTGATTAATCTGCCTTTAATGTCAACTACTTATCCAGGCAGCTGGCTGTTATGAAGATGGAACCGGGACACGCCCATTTCCTGACGCGCAATCACTTAGCGTTTCCTTGACACCAATTTCCTTCTTCCTGTGCTCCCATTATTTTTTTTTATTTTCTGCCACAGGAAGTTATAGGCTGCCATAGATAGACACAGGGAAGACGCACACAATCTCACGCGCGCAGGGATCAAATTCCGCAGCCCGTCCATCATCTGCTCTGAAGCGACATGTCTCAAATGTGCCCAAGTTGGCAGACCTTAATGCAATCTGTTGGGAAGTAAAAGTTACCAAGTTCACATGTTTTACCCCCTTTCCATCTGCCAGCCTTCACTTCTTAGCTTCTCGGTGAAAATTGATATCGGATAAAACTGCCAAAGCCAATGTGCTACATCTTGCGATATATTAGATCTGCTTATAAATTACAAATGAATTTAGCTGATAAGTACATGTCTTTGAGTCTTCTCAAAGAAAATTACACTGTGAAAAATTACACATCCTTTTCCAGGACTGCGACGGCACTAAGTCAACATTAGTCCAAAGCTGTTTGCATTTAAAGGCACCACAATCACATGACCTTGTTATTTGCATCAGTAGACCTGCTTTCCTTACTCTACCTTGTGTTTGCAACATTGTCAAAGGATGTGGTTGATTTCAGCAGCACACTGTGAGGCAGTCTCTCCATAGCTGTGCTCTCTTTGCCTATGTGGGCTAATGCAATTTCTCAAAACCACAGAGTAACTGTCAGCTCTTGCTGCCTTGGCATTTGTTGCATGCTGCTGTGACAGTGAAGTATGAAGCCCTTGCAACAGGCGTTGCTCAGTCCTCGTGTTAACAAGTATGCAGAGATGCTGGAGCTAAACGTACTGTCAGAGTGGGAGAACTGAGGTGGAGACTGTGAAAGCAAGAAAACGAGAAAAAAAACATCATTTTGAGTGAACAAGAAGAAATTAGGGAATAAGAAAAAGAAAAGAAGGCCCAGTTATGTAAGTGGCAGTAAAGCTGTAGTGATATCTTGGCGCACTTCCAGCTCTGTGGTGCACACCTCCCCGCATATTCACACACACCCACCCACATAGACCCACTCAGTGGATGGCTGCGGAGAGTAATGTCCTGTTTGTGTGCATGCTGTAGAAACCACAATGAGCTGTTTCTCTGGCCAGCTGACCGCAGCTGAGGGAGCTGAAGGAACAGTACAGGAAATACAGTCTGAAGCGGAGGACCAAAGGCTGACACAGGCCTTTGTAATTAAGTTCTCCTTTTTGGGCTCTTTTTCATTACCCCATTTAACTGCAGGGGTCATTAAACTTTTATCGTGATTCTCATCAGTCATGCCCAGCCATTATTTTCTTCTGTTCTACAGTTTTTACTTTTTGCACCGTGCCACATCGTGTCCCATCGTTTCTCTTTTCTCCTTCGGATCTTTCCCGTATACTTTACAATTCTGCCTTCATCTCAGCCAGCCTTTTCTGTTAGAGGTCAAGGAGTCTGTTTAGCTACTCTTACCTAACTTGCATTCATGCTGCTTTTATTCTGCGCTCACCCTGCCAGTTTCAGGTTATGAGTCCATCCCCCTGCTCTGAGCTTTCCTTCCATGCTTGCGCCATTTGAAGTGGCTTATAATAAATGAGGACGGTTCTTCTCTTACACTTTATTAATTTGGCTGCGTTTAGATAATCTGCTTTGTGTCTGTGTGCTCAGTGAAACGTCAGCTTAAATTACTCGAGTGATTTACAGTTCGAGTAAATTGTTTAGTACAACCACCTGTTAATGTTTCTGTCTTCCTGACCTGACATGACAGTGAAGATTCAAACTAATATCGCTGATATTTTGCAATATCACTGATATTGCAAAAATGTTAGTCATTATATGTTGTCACTAGAAAGTTACATTGTGCTTTCTTATAATATTCATACAGTAAAAATCTGGAAGATTTCCACAGGAAAAGTTTTCAAACACTACAGATGACAATAACTCATGTACAAAAACATTTATGGCATTTTATAAATAAGCATTTATTTATAAAGACTAGTATTTTTATGGGGCAACATGCCCGTTGTTCATAGTGTGCTGTGCTGCAATGTCCTAATAATGGCTTTAAGAGGATTCAGCAATGGCTAATTGTGCATTTAGCTGCCTGGACAGTGAGTCTGCAGCTTGACTCTGACCGTACCTGCCCAAAAGTGGTATGACTGCTGCTTTGATGCTTCTTGGTTGGTCCACCGTCCCCCACTCTTTAACCACATTTATGAGTTCTGTTTAAAATTGTGTGACCACTGTGACAGGCAGCAAAGAAAGGCAGTCAAAGGCTAGGCCTTCGGCAGATACAAAATCAATCATATTTGGAGGGTCTATATGTAAGCATTTTATTTTGAAAATGTTTTGTTTTGCTCTTCCCCAATATCTCCTAATCATTCTTCTTGGACTGCAGTTTTCTTGGCTAGTTTCCAAGTGTGCTCGGCTCTGACTGGTGAGCAGCCGGTCAGTCTCGCAAGCCGGCCCATGTCATGCATTCACACAGCATTTAACAATAACAATAAAAGAAATAATAACAATAACAATCCAGAGGACTTACAGTAAATTATCGAAACAAAGAATGAAAAGAAAATAGAGAGCTGTTTACCTGAGAGAAGATTCTGTAACTTAAGGTTAAGTTTATAATTTCTTTATTATTAAAAGAATACTCTTTATTTAAGAAAAATATTTGTAGTTCTTTGACAGAAAATCGGCAAAAATCAGTATTAGCAGATCACACCTTCAAGAAAATCGGTACATCCCTCCCTGTTACCCCCAATGGGACCTTCCACCTCACATCCAGAAAAAAACTTGAACTAAAAAAGCTACATATTTACTTTTTTAATAAACTTTTGAGCCTTCGTTCTATTTTATTGCAGTAGAAGTCTCTTTATCCGTTTTCAATTTGTGTTTGAAAAAGTTTAAAAATCCCCCCTCCTATCCCAGCCTGAAGCAGTCAACCGGCTTGATAAAGGTTGTGAGATGAATCAGGCTGTCTGCCACCACACCCAATAATCTCCTATGATTATTTATAGCCTCTGCAATGCTAGACCCCTGGAAGGATGGAGAGTTTTAAACCATTGTGCAACAGTGGATGAGCCTTCTGTGTAGATGGGTGTTATTGTACATGTGTTCGTTCATGTATTCGGCCTGCGTCTTTGGGTCTGTGCTGTTATATTTGGTTCTGGTTTAGTTTGGCTAAAACAAACACACAATAGTATTAGAAGTTAAAAAAGACAAAGACCACTAGAATAAAATTTATACTCTTCTCATGACTAATATGAGGCTTTGTACAGTGCATTAGTCTAGACTACAGTGCAGAGCAGTTAAATATTAGGCTGGCTCATCATTCCCGCGAGTGGGAATGCATCATCTTTCAAGGTAGTGGGGGTTACACATGGTGGGCAAATTACTAACTGTGTGCATACAGGCAGACTGCACACACAAACACACCCACACACACAAGCACAAGTCTGCATGCTCTTCATAGCAACTCTCATGAAACGAGAGTTATTCACGTGTCTACCTACAGCTTAGTTTAGACAGTGTATCATTATAAAGTCTAAACTCATAGGCACACCTGCGAGTTAGTTTGTGTTCTGGCTTTATCTGTGACAAATGAAGCGCTGTCATGCACTCTTCAGGTGTTGTAAGTAATGAAGTCCCAGAATGCTGAGACTAGAAAAAAAAAACTATTTCTCTGAAATAGTGTCATAGTGTTTTCCATTTATTAGCCTGATCTGTCACTTTGTAAAATTTATATCTTAGAGCAGTACCCGGAGCTGCGGGGATATTATCAGAGATCGATGTATTTGGCTCCATCTGGTGCCATAATTCAACTGGAAAAGATCCACACCGTGTGAAGCATCGACAGCGCTGCCTGTGAAGATCCGAGTAATGGCAGACACGTCGATGCTTCCTCCTAACTTCCCATCACGAGGTTCATCTGTGTTGCTCAAATTTTTGCCATTAAATCAATCGTGGGGAGATAGTTTCCTCTAGTACTCAGGGAAATACATTGGGCATATTTTTCACAAGCACGTCCATCATTTAGGTATGTTGTCGTTAAAAGTCACAGCAGTTACTCCATTCATACTGTTGAAAAGCCTGCAACAGTGAGGGGCCCAGTTTGTTGGCGGTGAGCTGTTTATAATCATGCTGTGTTCTGCTGGATAACTAATTGTAATGCCAGAGTTGTTGCATTTCCATGGAATAACAAAGAGTCACTTTAATTTTGTAATTTTCTTCAAGGATTTGCCAGCTGATAAATTTTTCCTTTCCTGAGAAACAACAACTCACTGTATTTTTTATATTCTCGTAGGCACATACTAAAAAAAAAATCCCTGTTATTTTCAGTGCAGGCAAAGCATTTAGCTCAGATGCTACTGTTGCTTTTTTCTTCTTTGAATCCTGTAGTACTTGTTCTTGTGCACAAAAGCTCAATTAGCTCATCTAGCCTTTTTTTGTGCGGCTGTTTTAAAAGAGTTTCCCCCCCTAATTTGAACCTCTTCCTGTCACATGTAATTAGGGATCTGTGAGAGTTGATTAGGTGCTTTTAGACCGTCTGCCATTGACTTCTTACAGTCTGACCTCACAATTGCAGGTTGGATTTCAACCTCAAGACACTGGCTAGAGGAGTTTTGTATGTATGAGTTTAGCCATTTTGCAGATCCACATCACTACAAAGGCATTATATTCATTTCTGCCTTACTGTGTGTGGCATTTGCATTACTGCACTTTTCCAACTGCTTCTTGGCTATAAAAGCACAAACACACACACACACACACACAAGCTGACTAATTAGATGGGCAGATGAATAGGAAGTCCTGTTGCTTATATATCTCCCACCCCAGCACACTGTTAATAATAACTCGGCACCAAAAGTGAACATGGTACCAAAGAGGAATATGATTCTAAATTAATATTGTCGGCTGAGAACAAAATAAAGACATTAAGAACAGATTCCAGCATTATTACCCTGAGTACTTTCCTGAGGGGGTTGGAAAAGGGAGTGCAGTGTAGTTTAGAAGTCATACTGAAATGCACTATAAATAATGTAAATGCATACAGTATAATAGATATGAATAAAACAGGAGTGCAGCTGCAGGAATTTATTGCAGTGATCAGGAATAGACCATTCTTACACACTAATCCTTATCTAACATTATGCATATGAAACCAAGAAGGAAGTCATAATGAAAGCCCTTTAAAATGACAGATTCATCTTTATTAAAATGTTCTGCTTGCCCTTTGCAACTGTTTTTTTTTTTTTCCTTTCACCACCAATTTCTGTATTCATGCCCTGATTTTCGTCTGTGGGGTACAATTACACTTCAACAGTTTAAACATTTCATTGTGTAGTGACAGCCATGTCTTATAGATGCAGAAGTGTCCATGTGTGTACTCTGCTGAGTTGTCGTCCATTATGGAGGTTTAAATGTCAGTGCGCAGCAGTGAACTATTGATGCAGATAAAAATTGATTCCTTTATCATAAAGACTAAAGATGCATGTCAATAGAATCCTAAAAAGATGAATTGACTTTGTTTTCACAGATGTTTTTCTTGTTCCTTCATCTCATTGACATTTGTAGAGTTAACCAAAGCTTCTTCTTGGATCTCATTTCAGACATGTTTGAGGCTGGATAGCTAGGAGAATGCAGAGTGGATGGTTAGAAAAAAAATATTTTGTTCTTCAATGTCAGGTTCTGCACAAGAATGCATTAGAAAACCAGGGGGTTAAAAGTAGTTAAAAATGGTATTTGCGTTGGTTTAATGCTAATCTAAGTCAGGATGAAAATATGCCATCTGTGGGTCCTTGTTAAAAATGTTCTCTAAAGTTTTGTGATATATAAAGAGAAATTTTGACCAACTGAAAGGGCTTTGTTGACGTTAGGCATTTTGAAGCTTAGGCTGTCATTTCAGCCAAATGCAAGTTCTTAAGGAACGTCCTTTGTGAAACCTTTTCACCCCTCAAAGCCATGTCTTGAAAAATGACAACAAACGCGTTGTTTTTATTAATAAAACACGCTTGCTTACTGCAACTAGCGGTGTCAGCTATTGCCTGCCAGGGTTTTGTTTTCTTTGCCCTGCAGAGAGTTTAAAGGCCATTCTTTGGATTAGCCCTATCAACATCCCATTAAGAGCCTACCCTGTCGATTACTTCAAATCTCAGCCAGGGCAAGACTTCATGTGAGATCACTCACTGTCAACAGGATGCATTGTCTGATTTGAAGTATTCACCCAGCAGCATTTTGATTTGGTTATTAAGGACCCAGAAATTCCAGCATAATGAACAACTAAGTGTCAAACAACTATGGTATTTTTTTGCATTAGAGAAAACATAAACTTTGTACACATCTCAGAATGTTTCTTTGTCATTTTAATTGGCTACAAGTGCTTAGCAGTTTGAGCCTCAATATAGAGTTTGTGAGATGCTAACGTCTGAGCTATTTGATATCTGTAAATCACCCCAAACCCTGTGGGATTCCTGTGGGAACCACAACAAACATCCGTGTGAGATCCAAGTAAGAATAACTGGATGGAACGTGATTATAAGCTGAAAATATGTGTCATGTTCTACCTCCAAATGATATCTCCACAGTATGGACTATGTAACAAGATGCTTTTGAGGTGTGTGCAGTCTCTTACAATATTAATAAAAGTATATTTTTCCAGCTGGTTAACCGTTAAGGAATATGGATGTTATAACCTTACATAATGCACCTCTTACAGTTGAGGATAATTGTTGGAGTGTAGAATAAACATCTTCCAAATATCAGATGGTACAAACAAAATGCTGCATATGCATGGCAGTGCAGTGGAAAAAGTGTCTAAATAAATCCAGCTGTGTCTATGTTCGTGTTAGCTCAGGGCTTGGAGCAGGAAGCAGGGCCCAACTCTCTGATTCTACTGGGAGGAGAGATAGGCTGATCCTCCTCTGAACTGCAGGAATTTGTGTTTAAATTGGCATTTCTTGATCTGCTTTGAGCCTATGTGAGCCATTTGAGCCACACAGGAACTGGGCTCTGCATGAAGAGGTTCTCCCTTTGATTTTATTATGGGTTAAACTGAAGGAATTGTTTTTTCTATAGTGACAGTTCTAGAAAGAGTGTTTGTGTGTGTTTATGTGTGTGTGTGTGGTTGTGGGTCACACTCCAAATGACCACTGTTTTCAATCTTTGGTCCCTGATAAAAGGAGTAAAATGCACTTCAGAATCGGTGAAATTGTCAATTGTCCATTAAAGAAGAAGCAAGAAGCAAACAGTTTGCAGCCCTGAACTTTATTTTTATTCCTCAGTAGGATGCTTCTGGATTTGTGTTAACCGCTGTTATGGGCAGCACTTTTAGTTGTCTGGCTCACTGGTTCGACCCTGAAAAGGATAAGCGGAAGCGAATGGATGGATGGATGTTATTCTTCCTTGCAAACCATTATCAGTACTGAGTGATTTATTCTTAAACACAAAGCATTGCTCTTCAAAACGAACTAGCCATGTGTGAAAAGACTTTCTTTACCTCAAAGGAGTCAGTCAGGCATTTATCAAAGGCCAGTTAGCAGAGAACAGTAGCAATTTTAGAAGAATCCTAAGTATGTCTTATATACACAAACACACACAGACACACACACAGATTGTGGCGCAACTGTAAGTGACAGCAACGCTGCAGTTGAGATTCATGCTGAACTGAAATGACTGCACATAGTTACCATAAGCCTTCAGCATGCTTATGTCATCATTTGATGATGTTTTCCTGCTGTGTTGATAGACCTTATCCTCTTTGTGATAACATATTTGATCACATACAGATATATATTGATCACAAAGAGTAATAGGAATTCATGTACTGGTTAAGCCAAACCTGAATAGACTGAGTTGGTTTGGGCATTGTGAATGTGAATAGCCAGATTGCTTGACATAGTCGATGTCCTATTATACAGAACATTTGATTGGACCGTGTTCTGATAATAAGCTGGAAGATCGCTCTCATGTTTAGTCTGAAGGATTCAATGTCCATATTTTCCAAGATGAATGTAAAATTTCTATTTTTCTGACCACAGATCAGTTTCCACTTTGCCACAGCCCATTTTCAATGGCAGATACCAGCCTCATGCTCACATATAGCTTCTTAATTGCATGATAGAGCTTTAACCTGCGTATGTGGCTGGAAAACTGGAAAACTGTGTTCGCTGACAGTGATCTCTGTTCTGGGGATGTTCCTGAGCCCATGCAGTGATTCGGTGCCTGAACATCATTGACATCTAATACTGAGTTTCAGTTGGGGTGTTTTGTGAAATAAATATGCATTTATGAGATTAGCAAATAATTGCATTCTGCTTTTATTTATATTTCATAGCTTATCCCACCTTTTTTGGAATTATGGTCGTACCTAATGATTGTATAATAGTAATACATTTCTTTCCCCTCCCTCTGTTCCATAATTAATGCATTTGTGTAATCATACACAACTAATGTCTCAGTTACTGGGCTTTCTGCATGAAACAGTCAGTTTAAAATCGTCCTTGAAACAACACTGATGATCATTAGGGTAGTGCCCTGTTTACATTTAAACTATATAACCACAATATTGGCCTTTATCAACTGTGCGTGAAGTGTAAATATCACAGGGAAGCTTTCAACTTAAGCGTGTTAACACATGTGCGACTGCCAAGTAGTGCACTAGGTTTAATGATAAATGTGTTCGCATGAATTTTGTTTCCTTGTAATGCTTTGTGATTACAAGGAAACAAACAGCAGCTCGTTACAGCAGCTGTGTAACGAGAACAAACTACAGTTTTATTTGACTTCTTTTATTTACATCCTTGAGTGGCATTTCCCATCTGTTTGATAAATGTGATCAAATGCGTATCTGCCAAATTTAGGTATTGATTGTTTTTCACAGCAACATTTACTGGAGCCTTTGAATGAGTGGGGACCTGTGTGTGTGAAGGACAGCATTAGATGCAATCAGAAGAAGGTTTTGTAATAAGCTTTTGTAAATGGCTTGTACAATACAACCTCCTACTCTTTGCTTAAGAATTGAGTATTTTCAAAAGCTATTACTTAAAAAGCTTTTCTTAAGAAAAGGGCAATTAAGCCATATTCCACTGCTGCTGGTCAGGGCAAGGCTGTCTGAAATGATTGGTTTCATAAAAGATGCTGCTGTTCCATGGTATGCAGTACTATTTGGGTTTATTGGGAGCTGAACTAAAATCTGCTAAACCACCATGCGTTTAACTTACCTTACAGACAGTAAATATTGAACTAACTAGTCTGATTCTTCTAGTCATCATTTTTCTTACCCACTTATCAGACTCACCGTTTTTTAGAAGTGGAGCCTATCCCGCCTTTTATTGGGTAAGAAGTGGTGCACATCCTGAACAGGCTGCCACTCTGTCAGACTAACAGGCAGAGACAGATAAGCTTGTACACTCTCATTCACACCTACAGCTAATTTAAAATCACTGGTGGACTTAACAAGCATGTCTTCGCGCTGTGTGAAAAGAGCTGGAGCACACAAAAAACCCCACACAGGCACAAAAAGTTTTAGCTGTCGTGTAAAGAGATGCGCTGATATCCCGGCATCCATGGATATCGTCCGTGTCGACTATGTAAGACAGCATTTGCTGTTGTAAGTTATTTAAGATATTTACCTGTCGCATCAATTTTACATTGGCTAGATGTGCAAAATTGCATGATGATGAGCTAAAAGACTTTAAAACAGATCACAACGTGGAAGTAAATTTACTATCAGCTGAATTATTTTTGGTTTACAGGCTTGTTGCACTTCTATCGAGCCAGAATTTTACAATTGGTGGATCTTTAATAGTGTGCTACTTTTTGTTTTGTAGTTATTTTGCAATATTTACATGAAACTGTAAGAAAATGTAGAAACCTGTCTGTGAGAACTTTACCTGTATTTCACTGACAGTCAGCCAGTAAGGTATTCAATTAGAACTCAAAGGTCAAAACCGAGTAAGAGGCAAGTATTCACTGATGCTGCCATAAATTTACATTCAATGCAATTTACTTTGCTGTACAAAGCAGTAGAAGGTTTATTGATTTATCAGGTAACTACTGTTTCCTGGTGTTCAGTGGATGACATTAAAGAGAATTAGAAAGGGATTTTAATCAGTGTCACTAATCTACAGTAGCTCTCTTTAACAGGTAGAACGATTGGGGTCCAAGTCGAATCAGGGGTAGATCACTTAAAGTCTGTGTTAATATTTTATATTTTCTTTCAGGTTGTCACTTCACATGAGAAGCAATCCATTCTCCTCTGATGGATCTGCTATGTCTCGTATGACAGTGATGCACAATGCTGCCAATTGTAATGCAGACAGCTTACAGTTAGGATGATAGTGATAGTGTTGATGATGAAGCAGCCACTTGAGTGTTGTTGACGTTTAACATCACTTTATCATCCACAGTCAGTAGCTGTTTCGACCGCCAATACTTCAGGTAGAGAGTTTATTCATGTCAGTGTGTGACTACTTAATTACTGTGGTCAGGAAACTTTGAAATGAAGGTCAAAATGTACAAAAGTGGACACCCCCACCCCAAAAAGAACCCCCCAGTTATTTAGGGTATTATCTTATCTTTAGTATCAACACAATTTCATTTAATTTTAGGGTTATGGTTATGGTTAGGGTTAGACATGGGTGTATGTCACAACAGCCTTTTTAAAGTAACTCCGAGGTCCTTTTTGAACATAAAATTGTGACTTTGAAAGCATGACCCAGTTTTCTGCTGGGACTCTATTACATAGATGTATTAGTTTTGAAGTATAGTGATACCGTGCTATCCTTTAGTTGTTGTGCCGTGTTAGGATGAGTCTTCTAGTACTAGACTCATTAAAAACAAATATCTATAAGCACAGTACTTTTTTTGTTTGTTTGTTTCTATTTGTAGCAAATAATGCAATCCTAGATTTCCGCTATCACACCTATCCATGTGGTAACACGGTTTATTCTGTTCCACGCTCACTAGAATAAAATATTGCTGGCAGAAACACTGTATGTTTGGGAATTATTTTTAGGTGAAAATATATAAGTTCCTGCCAGTTTGGATTAATTTATTTCCTTGGTGTTTCATTACTCTGGATGAACCAGAGACGATATTTGTCAGCTGTACTTCCTTACCCGTTACATAATGCCTATTGCTCCCTGTGAGACCTCTCTATTCTCGAGGGGCAACATTATGGAGGCATATTGCTCAGTGTTTTTGTCACACACTCAATTGTCAAACTGAGAGGAAAGGCATGTATAATTATATCACACAGTGAGTAAAGTCTCAATCCAACTCAATTTGATCTATACCGTTTGTCTTTTCCAGGTGTAAATTGTTCCTTTTTAATGATAAGTCTGATTGTCACAGAGTTATTGTTCAGTGAAAGTAGTTCTGCTGTTCCAAATGGCAAAAAAATGTAAAGGATTGAAATAATAAATGCTTCCGAGTCTAGGAAGAGAGGCCTTTGTCAAGGCCACCGGTGGGCTGCATGGCCTCCTGATAATAGATCTAAAAGCTCCGGGTTACTTTGTTTTTGCGAGGTGCCTTGGAATTAAATCGCATCCACATAGCCAAAACCCAGTGAATTTAATCGTTGCCTCCGTCTTATTTCCTGCCTGCATTCACGAAAACTTCAGGAAATTGCTACTATGAACTTGTGACCTGAGAACGGTTTGGAATAAAATGATTTTCCAGAGTGGGAGTAGGAGCATATCTCAGCTATGTTCTCTTTTGGGAAAAAAGTAGTGATTTAAAAACCTCTATTACACTTAGAGAATGAACAATCCTTTCCAGAGAGTGAGGAAATCTTTAGGTCAGAGGAAGACAAAACTCTAACAAATGTCATTAAATCTTCACAACTGAGCTGCTTTTTTGGTTCAGTCCATGAAATCTTACATCGGATTTGGAAAAGTCACGTGGCAAACCTTCACGTAACCAACTGTTTGATCCTTAATTGCCTAATAATAAATTGCCCCTCCTAGAGGTTGATGTTTTGATCTAAATATCTAGCAGTTTTGCTAATTGCAGTGGTATATATAAACCTATAAAGTTGTTGCCAGTTTCGACCACCCTGTTATTAAGACTTTGCATCATTTATCCCCTCTACTTACTGACCCACTTACATAATGTTTATCCAGACCTTTTAGTTACTTTAGTAACTATCAAGTAACTATCTTGGTGCCCTAATGGAAACAAGCTGCAGCAGTGGCAATCAGAGATGATGTATGTGATAAACCTCTTAAGTGTTGCTTCAGAGAAATGCTGCTGGGAAAACTGATCAGAAGCAACTCCGCTCTAATGAGAACACCAGATGATACCGAGTTTTGATGTTCTTAATCTTTGCCTCGTTTCTTTTTTTCTCCTTTGCCTCGTTTCTGCTAAACTAATTGCCTGCCACCTCTGTTGCTCAAATTTACACCATCGCCTTTATCCTTCCCTTCATATCGACATGCAAGCCCCATTATAGAAATCTCAGAAAAAAGCAATCGGTTTGTATGTTGCAGACAACAGCTTTCTTTGCCAGGAATAAAAAATTGACCAGTTTGATCCAAACAATTTAACTTAAACAAGTTTACTGATGTAAGAATCTGAAAATGATGCATCGCTGGAGTGCCAAAATAAAGCGGACGAAAGCTACTAGCACATATGTTTTGCATTTTCTTTATTGCACAAGTCATAATTAAACACAAGAAGAAGAAGAAGAAGAAGTGAAATGATGAAATACATGCAAAATATGCAGTGCTGATGCAGAGGAACTCGTTGCTCTGGTCTAATCCATTCTGTGTTTTTGAAAGAGTACCTTTTAACTCAAGCCATAATCTCATGTTAATTCTAAACCAGTAGTTTTGGTGCCTAAACCAAACAACAAAGGAGAATAGGAGTAAACCACAATTGAAATTCAAACTTTAAAAATGTCGCTGTAGAAATTTAGACCCTATTTTAAAGAATTTTTCAAAAGTTTTTTAGATGAATTTGTGTTTTTACCACCAGCTGCCCTCATTTGAGATGATATGGTCATTCAGGTGGGGGACTTGATAACTACAACACAATGTCTTTCAACATAAATATACTACGTTATGAGTTAAATATGCTCAGCAACAGGATCAGCACTTATTTTGAATGAACAGACCAAAGAAGATTTGGCGTTTGCTGAATGCTGGCTGCTAAAAGAACAAACGAACTACAACCTTTAAAGAAAGTCCAGTGGAAGAACAAAACACAAGACTGGGTTAAGGAGTAGTTGCTGTAACATTCTGTCGACATTTAGTGTTCGTAGGGTGAACTTAAGGGACTTTGTCCCTTGTCCCTATCAGCTATTTACCTCAGGATGAATTGTGGAGGTCCTAAATCACTGACCTGTCTGATTTGTGGGTTGGCTGTGGTGTGAGTTATGGGTCATGGTTTCATGTTGGCTATTGACCGTACTGACTGATAGCTCCTAGGAGACAAGAGGGGTCGGAAGGTGTCAAGTTGTGGTAGTGTGATATATCTGTGTGTGGGCGGCTGTATTGATTTGCCATCATTAAAGCACATGTGAATACCATCATGTTTTCAGCATAACACTTTCTTTATTGTTTAGTACAGTGTATATAGAAAAAATGCAGTAGAGAAAGTGATTTGTGACCATATTACTTTAATTAAAACCAGTTTTACCTGGTATCTAGGCAAAACTGAAAACAAAACTCTTGGTATTGACACAAGCAGTCTCTGTGACACTGTTTGGTTTGGGTGTCTGCCACCCACATTCCAAATATCGGCAAAGAAAATACCATATGAAATGTAATGACGGCTATGATGACAGACAGTGACAATCCAGAATGCCAGAAGGTTTTCTATCTTACAAGCAGACAAGTTGAAATTCTGTTTGTGCATAAAACACAGAAACAGTTTAGCAAGTCTTAGTGGTACTATTATTTTCTTGAGTTTAATTTCAAGTCCATTGTATTGACTGTTCGGGAATTACAGCGATTGTTATGTATAGTCCCAATTTTCGGAGGCTCAAAGTTAATCGAACAATCAACTGACAAGCATTTGCATTTCACGATGAGGCCTGTTTCCTTCTTATTTCCTGACGAACTAGGTAGATAAAATATTTGGAATTGATTTCAAGTGTTAAACTTGCATTTCACATCTTTTTATTGGAACTCTCAATATAGATGTCTAAAGAGATGTCAATGCAAATGGAGGAGACGATCATTAGGCTGGAAAAACAAACAAACAAATACATGTACGGGAGAACCAAGATCCGAACATTCCCAAGGAGTAGGATATCATTGTCAAAGTCTACAATCAGGAAAGGACTTCTTGATTGTAAATACAGAGGGTTTACAGTAAGGTGCAAACCACTGGTTACATTAAAGAACAAGAAGCCCCGATAAGACTTTGCCAGAAAACATCTGAAAGAGCCTGCATAGCTCCGGGAAAACAAGCCTTTGGGAATACGAAACCAAGATTGCCTTTTGCCAGAATAATGGAAAGAGAGAAGTAATGGAAAAGGAGAGAAACAGCTTTGATCTGAAGCATACCACATCTTCTGTCAATTATGGTAATGGCATGGGGATGTATGGCTCCCAGTGGAACCTGGTCACTAGTGTTTATTGATTATTCAACTGCCGATAGAAGTTGAAGGATGAATTCTGAAATGTACTCTCTGCTCAGATTCAGCCAAGTACTGCAAAACTAATTGGGCAACACTTTGCAGTGCAAATGGATACAGACCCAAAGCAAAGGGCAAAACGAACATGAGAGTTTCTGATGGCAGTCGCTGGAGACAAAACTGAAAGTTGCTGCTGAAATAAGCAGCAGCTTTAGTGAAGACCTTGCGGAGCATCACAAGGGTGATGATCTCTTCTTGACTGAAGTCATTTGCAGTCAAGCAATCATTACATTTGAACTGATGTTGATTTCTTGTATTATAAGTCTCTGTAAATGCAAGATTATGTATAAAAGTGGCTGTAACTCATTGAAACCCCTTGAAATAAAGCTTAAAGTCTGTACTTAAAAACCTCCTGGGGTGGTGTACAGATGTATGCTTAGCTATGGGGATGATCACAGCTCATTTTTAACACTCAGTCATGTGTTCCTTGTTCCTGGTTAGAGCTGTTTGACAGGGATGCAGTTAAATAACGAGAGGTGAGAGGTGGGTGTGCATGAGTGAAAGATACGACCCAATTCACATTACTTTGCTGAACAGCTGAAAGATTAAAAAAGTGGAACTGAAAAACGGGCTCTGAAAACGCATCACATCATTGATTTCTCATAAATCACTAATGGAGTCTGCTCAGGGATTTTCAGTGTGAAGTGAAGACTATTGAAAACCACCAATTCAGATGCTTTCATCTCATTCTGTAAGCAGTAGCCTTGAATACACTAGGAAGTACTAGGAAGAAAAAGAGGGGCTCGCTTGCGTTTAGAAAGGAGAGAGAAGCAGAAATAACATTTATCTAGACACATTTATTTTTAACAAGGGGCAGCCTCGACATCTATTGACATAATGTGCAGTTTTTGTCAATTGTGCTAGCCAGTTTGCACAATTAGACCCTCCCCAGCCTGTCTCTTTTTTCTGTTTCCCAATTTCTAAGCACCAGAAACAGGCGCCGCTCTCCACGTTGAGTCGGTTGCTTACTTGGCTGCGCACTACAGTGCACTCGGTGACCTGGCTTTTATACCGAGAGAGTGACTCTGACAGCGTGTAGGCAGATACATTCAAGTGTGTGAGTCTGGATGTGTATTCTGTGGATGCATGTTAAACAGTTTTGTCAGCCTGTGAATCTGTTTGTCTTGGGTGTGCTTCATGTGCATAATATAGAGTGTGAGTTTGTGTACGTGGTGTCGGCCTTAGCTCCGGTCATATCAGTGAGGAGGTGGCACTGTACTGTCCAATAAGAGCAGTCAGCCTGCAGGCAGGATTGGCCATCTGGACACATGATAGGGAGCCTAGCCCAGACATCAGTCTTTCTTCAATTCCTCTTAGTATTATCTGAGCTCCATGTCTTTCTGCTTCCCGTATATCCATTAATAATAAAACACTGTATTTTAACATAACCCTTTTAACATCTCCTTTCTCTCTCTCTCCCCATCTCCCACAGTTTGCTGTTTTGTGGTCCACAAGAGATGCCATGAATTTGTCACGTTCTCCTGCCCGGGGGCAGATAAGGGGCCCGATACAGATGTAAGTAACCCAGCCCAGCTGTTGCCTCTTACATCTTTGTTGACGAGGAAGTGCTTTCCTTGTCATTAAACTGAAGTACGTGCCACCGATATGCAGTTGCACCAACCAGACCTCGCTCTTTCCCGAACAGTGTCGCTCTTTGACAGCTGTAGTGCTTCCATGTTTCCTTATCGTGTTATGAAGCAGCTGTCTGTAAAGGGGGAAATGAAAAATTAAACTGACATTTCTTCTGACAAGTATCACTTTCCAAGCATCTTGAGCTACAAAGATACTCCAGATGTTTAAAAATGAAATAAAATCCTGCCTTTTATAGAGTAATGTTGATAGCTACATATATAAATATTGATCTCAGAAATGTGGTGATTATGGTGGTAAATTGTTAAGACTGATTATACATGTCTTAGTGGAGAGATGGAAAGCCGTTCTAGTGCCTCTTCTAGTATCTGCCCATTTCTCCGAGAGAGAAATGACTTCAAAACATGGCAGGAGAATGGCCCCCACAGCACACCAGAACCACTGGATTCCCTCAGGATAAAGGGTTTGTTTATATCCTTGAATGTGTCACCATCCTTTATATAGTTGCATTAATAAACGAATCTAATGGTTATCTGAAGAAGCCCATTCAAATTTTAAGTCCTGTTGACTCAGTGCTGAATTACTACAGCAGCAGGTGGCAAACTCATTCATTGTTTGTGTTGCCGTTGAATAACTGGTTGCCACCTTTAGTGAAAGTGACTAAAATATTTCTCTCAGTGATCTTCTCTCCCGAAACCCTTAAGGGAAACTTGACTTTATTGTCTCTCTGAAATAGTGCTGTGTACCACATTTGATGCTTTTATGGCATCAGCTGATTTGCACCAGTATTTAAAAATGAATTTCCCCACCAGCATTACCCAATGAATCCCATCAGTGTCAGTGAGGCTTTAAGGTTTGTCTAAGCTAACCTTACATTCAGCAGATTGTTGGAAACATTACTCAGAGATTTTGCTCCATTTTGATATGACAGCATAACACAGTTGCTGCAGATTTGTTGGCTGCACATCCATAATTTGAACCTCCTGTTCCACCACATGCCAACGGGGCTCTTTTGGATTGAGATTTGTTGACTGTGCGGGCCAGATGAGCACAGTAATATCATTGTCACGTTTCAGAAACCAGTTTGTGATGATTTGAGCTTTGTGACATGGCGTGTTATATTACTGAGAGCAGCCATCAGAAAATGAACACACTCTGGTCATAAAAGGCGTGATCACCAACAGTACTAAGGTAGACTGTGGTGTTTAAACAATGCTCAGGTGGTGCTGAGGAGCTCAGAGTGTGTCGAGAAAATATGCCCAAGACCATTACACCAGCAGCAGCAGCAGCCTGAATTATTTATACAAGGCAGAACGCTGTCGTGTTGCTTATGCCAAATTCTGACCCTACGACCTAACTGTCACAGCAGAAATGGAGACATTTTTCCAATCTATTGTCCTACTTTGGCCAACTTGTGCAACTTGTAGCCTCAGTTTCCTGTTCTTAGCTGATAGGAGGGACTCTCGGTGTGGTCTTCTACTGCTGACATCAACAAGCCATTTTCACCCAGAGAACTGCCGCTCACTGGATATTTTGTCTTTTCCTCACCATTCTCTGTATATCCTAGAGATGGCTGTGTGGGGAAAGACAGATCAGCAGTTTCTGAACAGACCCGGCTGAAGCCAACAGCCATGCCAAGTTCAGAATCATTTAAATCACCTTTGTTCCCCAATTTTTTTTCTGGAACATATTTTCATGGCTAAATGCTAAAGTTCCTGTCATCTGACTGACTGATGAATTTGCATTCATGAGCAGATGATCAGGTATACCTAATGAAATTGCTGCTGAGTTTATATGGAAAGTTGACAATGCTGTTGATTTGATTTGATTTACAATGAATTTCATAAAATAACTATTACAAAAAATGTGATTAGGAACTAATATCAAAAGCAATAGAAACCAATGCAATCTCCAAACATCTTTAAAAAACAGGTTGTGACTTTGTGTAGGACGGAGTTCAGAGACAACCCGACTGGCATACAAATGTTGCATTAATGATGACTGGGTCCTGATGTAGTTCACAGACAGATGGGCAATGTAGGATTGGTGGCTATAATCAACAAAACTACATCTGTCTTGGCAAAGCCAAGAGATGCACACAGTTCGAGCAGCTGTTTCTCTGTACCTGTCAAAATAAATCGTGACTGAAAAGAAAAACTAATCCTAGCGAGACACTGTGAAATTTAGTGAGCGTCCATGAAATTTGCCATTGTATTAGTTTCGCTTCTTTTTGCATTTTGCATTATTAAACCACTTGACATTTGTGCTTAAAGTTCTAGTTGAAATGGTTCATAAAGTGATCAATTCTGTAAATTAGTTTTTTGCCTGATAATTTTTATCATTTTAACTTAGTAAATTAAAAAAGAGCTTTATTTTAAAATCCAATTTTTAATTGGCCCGTCAAAATTTTGAGATGAATATCATCTCTTATATGACATGTTTATGAGGTCTCCCACTGGCCTCTTTATCAGCTTCTAGTATCAGCTATCTGCCATTAACCACTGCTTGCTTGCTTGCATTTACATACCTGCTTGCCTACTGGACATTCATGACCTCCAAGTGTAGCAGCAGCATAGCCTGGCCCCTGTAACTAGAGATATGTCACACTGCCGTTCAAGATCATCTAGTCATACTCTTTAAATAGAGCACTCTGTGGAAGACATTGAAGCTGTAACTGTATGAAATAGTCTCAGGGTAAATCTCACTCATTTCTGTTTCATACATGTGTTACATAAAACTTCGGAGTGCTGCACTCCCTCTCCATTGGCAAAAGTGGGAACGTAAAACTCCCTTTTAACAGGAAGAACCAGGCTCAAGGAAGGGCAGCCATCTGGTGCGGCTGATTGGGGTGAGGGGAGGAAGACAGGACATAAGACACACTCTGGAATGGAAGAAAGCCAGAGATTAATAACAACTCATGATAAAATGCAAAGTGGTTAGGGCTGCCACGATTAGTCGACTAGTCACGATTACGTCGACTATCAAAATCATCAATGACTGATTTAATCGTTGACGCGTGGTTTGAAGCTTTGTAAGATCCCAAAAGACCAGGAATGAGTAGTAGGATTTAAGAGTGTAATAACAGACTGAAACAGAAGATGGCAGCACTGCATGTACAAGGATGCCAGCTGCCGTTAAACCCCGAAGAAGAAGCAGCTGTGTCCCAGAATTCATAGCGCAGCCCAGCTCAGTTTCCAACAATGGCGGCAGCTAGTTAGTTTTAACTTTACTCTTATTATTCTTTCTGGGTCACAAAATAAACGTTTAACATATTTTCAGGCGAGAATGTAGCTGTGTAAACCTCAAATATCTGCTCAGCTTATCAAGACACCACATATTTTCAAAAGCGCTCCGACGTTTTCGGAGACGTCTGTTAGTCACCAGCTCGATAGCTAGGAACCACAAGTAAGCCTGCAGCCTGAGAGCGATGTGCTCTATTGGGCTGAAATGTAATATTTAATACAAGGTCTTTAAGGTAAGATGGAGCCTGATTGTTCAAGGATAATGATTTTAAGTTCGATTCTGGATTTCTGAGAATGCTGCAGCATTTTGGGTCAGCTGAAGGAGTTTTTAGGACATCCTGGTAATAAGAAATTACAGTATTCCAGCCGAGAAGTGACAAATCAATGAACTAGCCTTTCAGTGTCACTCTGGGACAGGATCCTTTAATTTCAGAGATATTGTGCGAATGCAAGAAAGCAGTCCTACGTAACTGTTTTATATGCACATTGAAGAAAATATCCTGATCAAAAATTACTCCCAATATTCCTCACAGTGTTTCTGTAGGCCAAGATAATGGCATGCTTTTACTTAAATGCCACTATATTTATCATAGTTACTCCTGCTCTTAAGGTAATTGTAAAAGATATTGTATACTTACCTAACAGAACGGCTCCTAAGAGGGGTCCTAATACACAGAAATCCACTGCAATAAAAGAAGGTGTTACTTAGAACACCGTGACTATGAATTATTCTGATCCGTTTGTTCATGCAGCGAAGTGCGTGACTCTGTAATTCTACAATTTAAGGAAAAAACATTACCACCAAAGACCAAATCCTTTAAAACGGCATGCTGTCTTTTCCCTTATCAGAATACTTGGTGCTTCTTTTTCATATACATTTCTGTGCACTTACAGTAGCACTACTGTTGCCAGGGGCAACCACACATATTACATGGCTTTCTGCCTCCCAGGCGTGCAATCCAGGAAGGCAATAACTCCCATAGCCAGCAAATATCCCAAAGATCTGCTGTATCTAGGCTACCTGCATTTTATGACTCACGTCTATGTTTTATAACTCCCTTCCTGGAAGAAACAAAGTGCGCACTAAGGTGCCCAACTAGTTCTTTTTAGTAGCAAACGCGTTGTTAGTGTTTAGCCTTGAATTGATGGGGCAGTATAACCATGAATGCATTCCTCACAGCAACAGCTGCAGGGTGTGTTTTAAGGGTACGGCAGGCTGCAGATAGGATTATACTTACCATCAGCCAGGTAGAGTATTCAGATAATCTACTACAGTATAGCCAGTGGTATTATATGAGATTAAATTTGAGAGTTCTGTCTATAAAGAAATAACCAAAACTGAATTCACCTACCAGCTTGAAAGAGGTTAGTTAAAGAAGATTTAATTTCAGGCCACAGGCTTACTGATCAAATGGCTAAATTAGTTCCAAGCTGATACTCGATTTGGTGTGGGCACAACACAGGACACCTTCATAGTTCAAGGGTTCATGTGTTGACCAATCGCAGTGTTTAGATAGCAGTCATGGGGGCTTACATAATGTTGAGTAAGTGATTTCTACCGTCTGGTTAATTGGTGTATAATACACAAATGGAAAGTGGTGAGGTATCAGGTGTAGGCAAATTCCAGGCTGGTATCAATAAGACAGATTAAAGCACTTAGTTTAACTAAATGTTTCAGTATGACTGACTGGTGTAATTTTACCAGCAGCTCAAGTAATTTCATTGCCTTACAAGACAAGACCATCAATAATGCAAGCGCTCTTCGTTTCACTACAGGGGCTCAGCAGATGAAACTGAGAGGCTGATGTTGCTGCATCATTGATGTCTACTTAACCAGAGCAGCACATATGACCCCGGGGCAATTTGTAAATCTTTTTGTGCTGATTGCCCCTCTTCTTACCTACACAGACACACACATTTAGACACCTAGCCCCTTGGGGTAATTCAGTGCACAGATAGCTGTGACAGAGTAACATAGTTAGGCTGTAGCGCAGTGCCCTTTATGTCTCATTTGCTTGGAAACAGACAGAACTGACCTGAGGGTTACATTGCAGCCAGGCAGAGTGTTTTTTTTAAAAAACATTTTACACGGAACCAACGATCCCGTAAGGGTCGAGAAGGAATGCACGTACACGATATCCCCCTGTTTCACTTTTAATCACCATACCTGTATAGAAAAATGTAAGTCACAAAAGAATGTTTAGCTAGAAGGTGTTACCAGCCCTTTGTTGGGGTTAATATGGGCTAATGTTTAAAATGACAGATCACACAGGAGAAGATTTTGGCAGAATCAAGTGGGTGGGTGAAAAGAGGTGTTGTGGTTACAAGGCTTGGGACACACAATGTCTCATTACAAGGACTCTGCTTGGGAATTGAAAACAAGATTAAACTGGAGTGGAGCTAAATTGCATCATCTGTGCCACAGGCATCTTGGGTTGTCACAGGCAATGGAACCTTTCATCTGTATTTTTAGTCCATTTCCTTCCAGCAAGGGTGCTGGCCATCTCTTTTAGACAGGCCTGTTCTGGCCCAGCAGTTGCCATTTCACCATTCAGCCAGCTACTGGTGCAAAGATGTGAATCCATTGTAAATTCACTTAAACACATCTTCTGAGTGGCAGAGAGGGGGAAACTGTGGCCTAAAGGCGAGCTTGAGATGGAAATGTTGCAAAAATATCCAAACTGGCAGGAATAAAAGTATTTGGAAGTTTAAAAAGCACATCTGTTCCTTCCCCTTCCAAGCAACGAGTGAAAGGCAAGACCCAAGGCTGGAAGTGGTGGATGTGCAACAAGTGAGCACAGAAACAGTATAGGAGCAATCAAATGCTGCATAGCAAGTGTAGATCAGATGGCTTGAATGCAGTTTGTCGAATCATAGCGGTGACTGTTATGTGGCATGGTTGAAGTGGCACAGTTGGGTATTTGTAGAAGCTTTTAGTGTGACAAATTAAAGCTGATGAGACTTTGCGCTGCCTCGGGTCACCTGTCTTCAATTGCAATCAAGCAGATACCTCAGACACACCACTCAGAATTAGAGAGAGATAGAGTCAGTCTGACCTGTCGCCACTGTCGTCACTCCCAACAACTGGTCAGACTGACACAGACTGGGATGGTGAAGGGTAGTAAGAGGGATTGCACAGGTCAGTGTAGCAGTGTTTAAATTTCTAACATAGACCTTTCACTTTTCGATAAAACTGACCCTCCAAATTAGGATTGGACAAAGATTTGAACTTTAGGTGAAATATGCGATTAGCTTTATTTAAAAGTCCCCAAAACCAAACAAAAAAAATCAGTCTCCCACTCCTTACTGAACTGAATCCCAGCACATGTTTTTTATCACACGTCCCTGTGCAAACCTCGGCACATACACTGCTTCCAAAGGGACACGGTCACAAGGAAACTTGATGCTGATTAGTTGTGCTTACTGAACTGAATTTATTATGGTGTGTGGATGCTGACATGTCCTGCAGACCTCTTCGGGCTGCGCTGCTGTAGCAAAATGAGATTATTATAGACTCAAACATGCCTGCAAACACACAAGATGTGCAGATAAAGTCACACTGTCATAAATGCCAGATAGTATTATGTCTTTGGCCGGTTATTGGAGTGGGCACATGTGAGGAGAAGCATCACAGCTACTCATTTCCTTTCACAGGGAATAAGAGAATGTACTCTGCTCACACAGTGTGTCCAGTGAAGTTTGACCTCTCTCACCATGCTGTAGTCGTTACCATGGATCAGCCCCACGACTCGAGCGAGGTGTTCGGAAATGCTGCTGGCTGCGAAGTCACTCTCGGCTTGCAGATTGTAAACTTTGTCATCTGAAATTTGCACGACAGCCAGTAGCAATGAGACTGCAGCAGATGAGAAATCAGAGAAGTAGGAAAGTGTGAGGCCTGCAAAGACAAATCACTGTTGGACCATAATAGTTGAAACATTCAGAAACTAGTGGTCCAACATATATCAACAATACAGGATAGAGTTTACTCTGAAGGCAATTCAAACCCTCTGTTTAAGACTGTACAGTGAGAATTCGTACTGCTGTAAAACCCCGTGGAATCCCATAATAGAATTGGAGGTACGAGGGTGTTGGAACCAATATGTAACCAACTCTCTAGGGAGCACGGGTTGGCAGGCAGAATTTAGGAGAGAGAAAAGATGGGCGGATAGAGAAACGGAAAAGAGATATGATATCTCTATAATAAAGCAGACAGTACACCATGAAGCTCTGTGAAAATGCCAAGCCCACTCCAAAATTTGATTTTAAGGTCTGTTTGGAGTAATTTACTACTATATACTTCTCTATTTGAAAGATGCACTGGATATATATCTGCTGGAGGATGCTTTGCTTCTTGCTGTCTTCTCCGCAGAATTTATTTTATTTAAAACAAACAAACAAACAAACAAACAAACAAAAGAATTGCTGTTAAAAAAGGCAAAAGATACTACATGATAAGGAATGGGTTATTATACTTGATTTAATTACATCAAAATGAGTGCCATGATTAAATTGTGTTCAACCAGCACGATTTAATCCAGTTTTTCGAGCGTAGAGCAAATAGGCATGCTAAGATGCAGGATGCGTCTTTTCTGTATGCTGCTGGTGGTGCATTTAAAGGAGGCTGTTGATAGGCAGTCCCTCACAGTGTTGACCATTTGCCATAGCTGAATGTTTGTTGGCTATGCCTTGGTGCGGGTTCTTTATCTGGTAGAAGAGAGGCTCATAAACTTTGTCAGCTTGGACCTGAAAAGGAATTAAGTCTCCTGAGGGGATGCAAGCTAATATAAACAAATATGTGGGCTTACAGAAACACTCACAAAATGTTATTCTCATTGATACTATAAGTGTATATAAAAGTTTTATTGTCCTCATAACTCAAAATGCTATTTACACTTCAAGCTTTTCTTTCTGAACACAGCCATATACAGATTGTTCCGAGTTCCCATGGTCTTTGCTATGAGAGTTTATAGAGCTGAAGAGAGGATCTCAGCAGGTCTACAACTGCCTCTCACTCCAGATTTATGCATCAGAGACACTGCATAAAAAGTGAGTTGACATAATACTCTTTCAACACTGCACCGGGCGTGCGTGCCCTTTTATTTCAGACAAAAAACTTTTAACTTCAACATAAGCGTAGACATGTGGGAGGTTAATGTGAATCTGGTAGTGTTTGGTAAAGGTCAGATGTGACTGTCAGTGTGTGCAGATGCGTTCCAGATATTGGATGCTCCTGCTAAGACATGATGCATGCCAGCAATCTAAATTCGTTAGATTTAGTAAGAGGGAGACGCATTCAAACGCTTTGATTTCTATGATGTGAGTCACATTATCGTTAGCCTTGTCTGCCGAATGCTCAAATAATAAGAGCTATTAAATTCTAGCTTCAGGGCTCTCAGATTGTCATCTGTGCAAAGAGTAAATAGCTTGAATGTTACACAGCAGCAAAAGGATACAAAGTGAGCAGCACTGTTTTTGTTACAGATCACAATAAAATATGTGAAAATAATGAAAAGAGGAATATAAATGTTTTCTTTCGCTGTATTTGTGTTGCTTAAGTGAAAACTCAAGAGCAAGTAAATGTATTACAGTTTGATTCTTCACGAAAGAAGATTAATCGAAAATCTGGTCTTTCAAGTAGGTACAATGCTTCTGTTAAGTTCAGTAATTCTTAGACACATAGTCTTAGCTGGAATTGTGTATTGTGCAGAGGGCCACAGATGACTTAAGTAAATGTTCTGAACCGTGGAGTCACAGACCTAAATCTTAATATTTATCTGTTCAAAAATGCTAAGTGATTTAGGCGTGCCATATCTGGATTAAATGCCATCTGATGTGGTCATGTCTTAAATGATATATCCATATGTTGGATCAGATATGAGTGTAATTATGTTTCTGCCAAATGTGGCTTAATTTTGTTCTTTTAAGATGAAGCTTAAGTTTATTTGATGTCTATTTCTTCAATGAGTACTGACTGCAAGTTTGTACAGTTGTAAGGAAAAAGAGACTTTAGGTTTGCATCTTAATTTGTTTAAGAAATATCAGTCAGTGCTTCCACTATTGAATGATGGGTGAAGTGATAGATGAGAGTCCCCTGGGCTGCCTGCTGATGGTATTTATACTCTCTGGGATCCTAATGAACGGATCGGGAGTCTCTCATGTTAATGGTCTGTGACGTGCCTGTCTAAAAAGAGGTTTGATCTAGGGTTCGCTGGGGGGAGGTGGTGCAGAAGGGTGTAAGTACCCAAGTGCCTTTGCCTTTGAACTAGGTGCTGTTGCATATCTTCCTATCCGGTTGTTCAGTCTGACGTCACTAGCCGTGTCTGGGTCTAAACTCCGCTGCAGGTCCATATATCAAACGATAACTATGGCATTACTGTGAGTTGAAAAACTGTCTAAAGTCTTTCATCTTTAATAAAATGATCAGCGTTCTGCTCTACCAGGTGTAACAATTGAGTTTAACATCCAGACATCCATGAAAACGGAATTTATGACATTTAATGGAGTTAGAAGTTAGCAGGGAGTTAGCTCGCTAGCTTCTATCTAAATACAATATAGCATGTCCTGACTGCGGGGTTTTGGAAACAAATTAAAACGTACAGCTCTGCTATCACTTCCAGCATAAATGAAGACAGAAAACTAAACAGCAGTGACGTTTGTAGGGTTACTGAAGTTTGGCTAGCTGGTATATAATGATGTGCTACATGACCGCTAGCGACACAGCTATGTTAGCATAATATAAACAAGCTAACTTTTTTTCCACTCGATAAAAGTTACCGTGAGTGTTCTCGGTGGTCAGGAACAAATGTAATCGCATGGCAGGATGCTGTAAAAGGACCAAACTTCAGCCAGGAGAACAACTGAGATAATCCATCCACAATACGAGGTTAGTCATTCATATACTGCTGCATGGGCTGGGCTGTAGTTATATCCTAAGGTTTTAAAAACTGAGCTTAAATAAATGATTAGCGGTAATAAAAGCCGAGGGAGGTCAACAGTGATCACTGACTGTTTTAGGAGCTTTTTGAGATCAAATAGAAGAAAATACAAAACATTAAACATGTTAACAACACAAAAGCCATATTGAACGCAGACTACTTTAGACCCGGAAGTAGGATTCGTCGCATCATCACTGAACAACCGGATTGCAACATTGGTGAGGCATTGAATTTCCACTGTTGCGGGATAAACTGGGTCTAAACTCAGAAATCCTGTTGTCATCCGCTTGACCTTTCAACACAGGCAGCTGTCGATGAACTATTTCAAAGACTGATGCTTGACAGTGAATGCAGACTATTTGTCACAGCTCACACCTACACTGTTTTTCACACATCCTGCACACACACGCACACACAAACAGTAAGGAATGGTTAAAAGCAACTTTTATTTTCTGTGTGGTGAATCGAAGAGGCATTTTAGCTGACGTATAACTGATGTTTGGGATAACTCAAACCGTATGAACAAATGTCTGTGAAGGTTCTCAGTCATCCAGGTCATCGTAGTCTAAGGAGCTTGGAAAGAAATGCGTCTGGACTTCTATAAGTTGCTTGAAGACGTTTCACCTCTCATCCATTAACTGAAGGAGCTTCTCGGATGAGAGGTGAAACGTCTTCAAGCAACTTAAAGAAGTCCAGACGCCTTTCTTTCCAAGCTCCTTAGACCATATGAACAAATAAAAACAAAAGAATAGGGCATGCAATTCTTCAAAGGGTGGTTAAATTTAACTGTTAGCCTTTCTGGAGTTTTACCAACCTGCAAGTACAGTTTCTCTGTGTTCCCCTAGATCTGAGTTTCATGGGTGAATCAGTGTGAGGGATGCATGGAATCACAACTCACAGAATGTACATATTGGACGATATATATATTAAGTCAAGTAGGACAAACACTCAGTTTATTAGTTATACCTTGCTAATACTTTACCTTATAGAAATTGAGACTCATCAGAGCAGGTGTGATTCTGTGTGAATTGTATCCTCAGTTCATATTAGTGGTACAAGATGTGGTCTTCTACTGCTTCATCATTCAATGTGTTGTGTGTTCAGAGATGCTCTTCTGCATATCTCTGTGGTTATTTGAGTTACTGCTGCTGTTGTGTTGGTGTGAAGCAGTCTTGGTGTTCTTCCCTGACATCAACAAGACATTTTCACCCAGAAAATTGCCACTCACAGCACATTTTTTCTTTTTCTCACCTTTCTCTGTAAACCGTAGAGATGGCTGTGGGGGAAAACCCTAATAGATCAGCAGTTTCTGAAATACTCAGACCAACTCGTCCGGCACCAACAACCACGCCAAGTTTAAAGTCACTTAAATCACTTTTGTTCCCCATTAAGCAATAGTATCGACCATGTCTACTGGGTTGTTGCCATCTGAATGGCTGATTACATCAGAAAAAGTGTATTTGCATATTCATTCTGGATTTCTCAATTTCGGTTAAGGAACACATATTATTATAAAATGTGAGAGCACAAATTATCATTCAAAGAATCAGTTTTTAGAGTTTATGACATTTATATGTTCATAAAGGATCTTTAAAGTAGTAGATTTTTTTGTAATAGAAATACATTATTTAGATACTAATATGTCTTTTAAATAAGAGCCTGTACAGGTAGCGCACAGATTGTTATTCACCACATGCAAACCCAAGCATGCAAACCGTTTGCACTTTTTAATGAGATGTTCAGACATAACATATGTGAGAAAGTGACAGCTAACACTTTAAAGTAGCTGAACAGGAAGTTTATAGTGAAGCAACGGAAGAGATAATGTCTCATCCTTCGCCCTTTGCCTAACATTGAAATTTTTCTATATTACCGAAGATAATATTTTTAGACTGTCTTCAAAGAAGTTTGTTTGTTTTTTATAATAAAACGGTTTTTATTCCCTCTTTTCTATGTATTTATTGACTTTTTTAAGTTTTAATTTTATGAGTGACTCATTTTTTATCATATTTTCCTGTCGGATTAATTGCAGATTTTATGCCACATTTGTACTGGTGTTTTAAATTTGTCTTTTCTTTTTGGGTTTTCACAGTTTTTCACTTTTTGGGTTTTCTTTAAGTCTCTTTAAGTTTCATTATTTTTTTTTCATTATTTTGAAGAAGAAAAAGAACATTTGGCCAACAGCATCTATCTAGAAGTCAAAGCTGTAAAGGTTTCCATAGGTGAACTTGTGGCGAGATCATTAACGGTTGTTTGCAGCTGCACACAACTGAGGTGTTGGTTGGTTGTCGGCTTTGTACATGCTTTGAACCACAAACATCCCCAGGTGAAAAATGTGGGTTGGCAGGGACCTGTTGTTGGGCTTCATGGTTAAAAACATTTTATAGTCTTGGCTTTCCTGCCACACGATACTGTGTTCCCTGCACTCACAGCTCTTTTGTTCTTTTTTATAAAGAGACCTTTTTTTAAAGTTTAATTAACAAATAGTGTTAGTTAGGCTAATAAACAATTATGTTAAATAAAGGACATTACAGGTAATGATCAATAATAGTAATAATAATATTTTTATATCCTTATATAAAAATATTCTGCTAGATAGGCTGAGACACTGGGTGGGTATATCAGGGGCTGCTTTGGACTGGTTTGAATCCTATTTGCATGAACGATCCTTTTCTGTGGCTACCTCTAAGTACAGTTCCTCTTCTACTTTTCTTGCCTATGGTGTGCCACAAGGTTCAGTTTTGGGGCCTTTATTGTTCTTGCTGTATTTACTTCCTCTTCAACAATTATTGAGCACTTTTAAGGACATTTCGTATCACTGCTATGCAGATGATATTCAGTTATATATCTCCTTTAAGCCCCGTGATGTTTCCAAGGTACAGATTTTGCATAAGTGCATAGACTCCATTAGAGGTTGGATGGCTGGAAACTTTCTTCAACTAAATGAGGAGAAGACTGAAGTCCTTGTTTGTGCTCCTAAAAATTTTGTACCTACTGTTATGGAAAACTTGGGTCCACTTGCTGCATTTGCCAAACCGTATATCAGGAACCTCGGTGTTACTATTGACTCAGCTCCTACTTTGGATGCTCATGTAAAATCTCTGGTTCGCTCCTGTTTTTATCACTTGAGAAACATTGCTAAGCTGAGTCCCATTGTATCACGCTCCGAATTAGAAATTGTCATTCATGCATTTGTTTCATCTCGTCTGGATTATTGTAATTCTTTTGTTACTTGTTTATGTAAAGCCTCTTTGGATCGTGTGCAAGTTGTTCAGAACGCTGCTGCAAAGCTTCTGACCAAGTCCTCCAAGTATTTCCATGTCACACCCCTGCTGATTCAGCTGCACTGGCTCCCCGTTAAATTCAGAATCCACTTTAAGGTTTTGACCTTGACTTTCAGGGCTCTGCATGGACAAGCACCAACATATATAAGTGAACTTTTACATCCATACATTCCCAGCAGGTCCCTGAGGTCACGTGACCAGGGCTTGCTGGTTGTCCAACACACGAGGCTGAAAACAAAAGGTGACAGAGCTTTTGTAACTGTGGCCCCCAGATTGTGGAACTCTCCCTTTGAGCCTGAGATCTGTGGACTCTGTGGTCGCTTTTAAAAAACGGCTAAAAGCTCATCTTTTTAAACTTGCTTTTGGTTGATTTTTGTTTTTAGGTTTTAGCTTCTGTGAAGCACTTTGTGATTTTTATCTTGAAAGGTGCTATATAAATAAAATTTTACTTACTTATGAATCAGTGACATTTAAAGACTTCCTGCTTCCTCTTCACATTGAGGAGATATAGTGTTAACAAGGTGCAGCTTCAGTTTGCATCTCAGTGGATCTGTTCAGTTTGTTAACTGCATACAAAGCAGTCCACAGAACAGTCCACTGAGAGAGATACACACTGCCTTATGTGACACTTTAATTGTAGTTTAAACAACACAGAATTGCACAGTATAACACTGTTCTCACTGCAGTGATGTTCTTTGGTATCTTTCATTAGATTTTTTATGCCTCTAATATTTTTTTAATCCTCTATTGTAGAAGTGAAAGCAACAACCTTCAAGTCATGTCTAAAAACCACCAAGCTTCCTTTAGTAAACACAAGCAACACAGAAAAGTCAATACACAAATCTATGTCTTGCATATTAATAACTATATTCAAGACACTGGGGATTCACTGGCTTTCACAAGACTTAGTGGTCCCTGTTTGTTTGTTTTGATGGGAAACGCAGCTTATTGTCAGGGTTTCTGGGTCGTTGACCCAGTATTTTCAGTTCATGTTCACTGTTTATCCTCTGTACGTTCCACTTCCTGTTTTGTGTTAACGTTACTCTGTGTGCATTATATTCTAGTTCTTATTCCATGCATCGTTAGTTCAATTGTGTTCAGCTGCTCACTCACCTGTCACCTATCAGTCATTGTTCAGCCAGTGTATTTAAGTCCTCAGTTCTCTCCTGGTCGGCGTCGCGTCATTGATGTTGTCTATGCCCCATGTTTGCCTTCCAAGTTCAGATCAGTCAGCCGTTTATTCAGTCAGTCAGCCAGCCATCTCCTGTTTTCGTCATTTGTCCCTCACAATAAACACCCTGAATCTTCACCGTGAGTCCTGCGTTTGAGTCCTTTTCTCCAAATCCAATCAGCAACCCCTGACACTTATAAGAATTTATGTCCCTTTGACCTCAGGCACGCACGCACGCACGCACACACACACACACACACACACACACACACACACACACACACACAGCCTCAAAAACGTAAACATATGGATGCAATTTTTTTCCATAGTGCACAAGTACACACTGACTTTTATGCATAAGCAAACACTTGGAAATTTTCAAAGCACACGCTTACTAACACATTCCATCAGTAGCCACTTTCACACGGTGTGTTCAAGGCTACCTCTGATTTTGGAGTGCCAGCATGATACCTAAAAGTGCAGAGTGGACTCACACATGAGCAAAGGCGTGCAATGACTTCCTAATTAGTTGATTTCTTAGTTGTATCATTTCAAAGTTCCTGTGTGTTTTGTTTAGATTAAGTGTCTGATACCCAATTGTGTTCCAACTGTGCTAAGTATGACTGATAGCCAGCATATTGGAGACTTGGGACTGCTCATGACCCTTTGTCAGCTCAGTGCATAGTTTTCGCAGGAAATGACTGTAAATAAAAAAACAAACAAAAAAGTCACTATTGGTTTTACCTACTGCTTGTGTCAGGCTTGTCCCCCAAAATGAGAATTTTATACTGATTTCTTGTCTTTGAGGCATTTACTGCTATTTTTTAATTTCAAACTGAAAATCATTTCTTAGAGACCTCATGTCATTGTGAGACTGGAAATCTATAGTTCTTAATATAATCTTAATTTTTCATCACCTGTTTTTGCCATCTTGTGATGGTTGAGGGGATTGTGTGGCTCAGTGATCCCCGGAGCTATGTTGTCAGTGGTTTTTGTTCGTGGTAGGGTCTCCTAAAGCAAATTTCACTTTTGTAACCCGGTCCTTTGCACCGTTGCAGCTACAGCTGGTTTGAAGACAGGACTGTCTGATTCGGTTGGATTTACTGCCGTTTCAATGATATAACAATAAAGAAGGTCAGAGATTAACAGATTATACGGAAGTAGATGTTGCTACAGTTTGAAAAAATGAACTTTGTTTTGACTTCCTCTCCTTCAGAGTCAGTGCTGATGTTGTGGTATTGTCTGAGTGGTGACATCTATGTTGCAAAATAGTGCAATGGCTATTTGCGCCGTAACCGCGAGCATAAATACATGTGGGTGTTTGACGATGTTACTGGCAGTCAGCAAAGCGACCGACACAGCAGGTATACTGGAGCCTTTAGACTGCTGCATCCGCAACCCAGACTCAAATGCTCAGTAGAAAAGGAATGGATGGATGGATACCCTGGAAGCCAGGTTATTATATTAATGTGTTGTAATCTGTACATATGGTGAGTGATTGGAAACTGCATTCAGAGTAGATTGACTCTACTGCCCGGTGTATAATTGTAAAGGCGTGTCTTTTTTTGATATCTTGTCAAACAGGAAGGCAAGCTATAGTTGTACTGCATGCCACTGCTAGATATAAGAATAAGAAGCCAGGGAGGGTGTGAAGGTTGGACTTAGACTGAGACTGGACCAGTTAGACTGAGACCTGAAGCTGAAACAGCAGCAGGTCTGAAGCTCAGAGCCAGAAATAGAACGATAGAAGTTGCAGATAGGTCAAGCTGGCTCTCTCCGTCTCCTGCATCTCAAGAGACTGCGATATAGTTCTCTGCACTTATGTGTGGTCCAGATAAACCACAGCTGACAATAAGCATTTAAAGTTTATTTCATGTGTCTGGACACTGTGGCTGGTATGGGTGTGGTAATTTTATCTTGTATATGATGAATCACTTATCTCATGACACCATGAAGATGATCTTATGTAATATAAGTGATTATTGTACAAACTGCTTGTAGTAAACAAAAATGCTGAATCGAGCTGAATAATACATTCAAGCTTCGTCTCCAGTCATTCCATGTTGACAGCTTCATTTGAAGGAACACGGACTCACTAATTAACCATCATTATTATATTCATTGCTGATAATGGATTTATTTTCTAACACTTTAAAATGAATGCCATTTATATAATATAAAGCTAATAATATATGCATTATACTGTATCACAAGCAAAAAAAATGTCTTGGAGCCATTGCCGCCCCTCATCTGAAGTTAAAAATATGCTTTTATAGACTTGTTCTGGCCTTATATAGGGAAGCCTGTTTCCGCCACTGGAAAAAAAAAAAAAAAAAAAAAGTGTCCATAACTCAAAATTTCGAGTTATTTTCTTGAAATTTCGACTTGTTAACTTGTAAAATTTTGAGAAAAGTAGCTCGAAATTTTGACTTCCTTTTCTAAAAATTTTGTACTGATTGGCAGAGCTAACTCAAAATTTCGAGTTAATAGGTCAAAATTTTGAGAAAATAACTTGAAATTTCGAGAAAGATAACTAAATTTCGAGTTATGAATACTCTTATTTATGTTGGACTTTGGAAAAGCAGATTTTAAAGTTTTGAATTTTTAGGTTATACTAATAGGAATTTAGAGAAGCACCTTAAATTCTCTACATTCTGTAAAAATAAAACATCTTTCCCCATGAAAATATGTTTCACAGTGGGTGTGTGGCATGTTTGATGAATTCCTGGACTTCCTGGTGTTGTGTACTGCCAAAGAACAGAAAGAAGAATGTCATTCGATTTCTCCAGTCATTTATTAAACTCATGCACAAACACATTTAAACAAAGCTGCAGACACTAAATGGATTTTAAAGACAAAAGATAACTTTTATGGAGTTTCCTGCAATCCAAACCACAAAGCAAAGAGCGCAGAAAGCAGAGTTGAACAGCCAAGCTACTGGCCCTGTCAGCTGGCTCATTATAGTGAAAAAAGACTCTGCCAAGACTTTGGCTATTAGATAACTTTTTGGAACACATCTTGTGAAGTTCTTTTAATTATTAAGCACCTGACAGATGGCCTGTGGCTGATAAGCCAATTTATTCTGGCTTTTGGCATTTGCAACATGACCAAATGAACCAGCAGGTCCTCTTTTTTTAAAATCGTTTCCCTTTTTTTCCTACCTGGACCGTCTTGGAGGAAGGGTTAGCATAGAAGGGAGTAAACAGTGCAGTCATCTTCTAGGCGAAGTGACAGCTGTGACAGCCCCCGCCCTCCCTTCCTCTTCTGACCTTGTGGATGTCATGCACAGCATGTGTGCACGGCTCTACCAATGAGCCAGCTCCTGCAAATGAACACATCTCTATAGACCCATGTGTGCGGGGTAGCTGGGACTTCAGCTTTCTCCAGCTGTGAAAAGGCAAGCAGAAAAACTTGTTCATAGGGCTCTAAGGCCAGAGCTGTAAACTCTGTTCAGTCTGTCTCACTTTAGGTTTTTCTCTAAAGGGACCGTTTATGTAAAGCACGTCCATGAAACAGTAACAGTGTTGTCTGCCTTCTTGCAGTTTAATAGCCCTTGGATGTTGTTATATTTCCCTCTTCCAGGCTATTTATTCACTGCAACAAGTGTTAACTGCAAATAATCATCACTAGATATCTGATTTGCAGCGGGGGACTCACACATGTCATAATGATACTTTAGGAGAGAGTTTAACAGCTGTTATTATTATTATGTTATTAAGAGGGAGTTGACATTTACTGAAAACCTTAATCAACACGTGGACTCTATTCCTTATCAATTCCTTTTATCAATTTCTGTTTTTAAAGTACTTTATGTAAATTTGTCTTTTGAGTTTTTGAAACACTTTAGTCCTGATGTCTAAAAAATCTGGATTTTATACACAGTGAAAATTAAGATCTCAATATGACTCCTTTTTTTTTCCTGTGGCCAGATTTTATTTTATTTATGCTCCAGATACTTTGATGAGACTCTCAAATCATTCTAAGAGCTGAATTTTAATGTGGTAAAATCTAATATGCTCTGAAGACATCAACTGATTGAATAACTTGACAGTAAACAAGTTTGTCAAATCACATTTTTACATTTTTTAAATCACACTTTCTTGTGCTAACGCATCTTTTCAGAAAATAAAACGTTGGGGTTACGTGCACATATTTCTCATCTTGAACTCATTGAACCTGGTGATTAGTATCTTCAGTGAGTCCAAGGTATACACTTCCATGAGCTTCAAGCAACAGACCCAACAGGACAGTTGGACGGTTGGACTCAGTTGACGCTTGCATTATGAAAATGCCTTTTCTCTATTGCATCAACAAACTCAATAAAGGCCAGCATGTAGAGACTGATCTGATATAGAACCATCATAAACCACTGAGGTATACCACATGAGACACCGCAGTTTTTCTCACAGTGATTCTGCAAATGATCAGCAGACATCAAAAACATATATCAGTTAAAAAGACAGACGAGAGAGACAGCAACTCTGCACGATGGGGGTCATAACTCTGTTACATAATGACGGAAATAAGAAGTTTAACGAACAGGTTCCTGAAGATGTGACAACTTATCGCCATATTGTCCAAGAGTGACCATAAAAATAGCACCAGTACTAAAGAGAGCAGTGCTGTGATAGGTGTCGTTAATTTAAAGCTTGTCAGAATGGCAACTTCAGACAGCAGTTAAAAATTTCAGCTGTTATTTGGGAGCAGACAGATGTGTTACCAGAGGCCACTGTGAGGAAAACCCCCTCTGAGCTGCAGCAGCAACCTGCCCTCCCTCTCAGCACTGAGTAGCTTAGTGAAAGGCCAAGAGGAGTCAGGGTGGTGATTTGTAGGCTAAAAATAGTAGCCTTGCCTAGTCTAATGTCTGGATAAATGATAGCTTCAGTTTGTTCTCATCAAAATCTCTCCTCATATTAGTAACCGCTCAGTTATAAACGTCAGGGTGAGGATGTTCAATAGACACTATGTGTTCACAAAGTTTGTGTTTGTGTTTACATTCTGGGGAAATAAAGTCATGGCTGTCATTGCTCATAATCGGCCTTTAAATGATTCTCCAAGTATTTTAAACGTCGCTGTGTCTCATTTTTTGAGCGTAATGAATGAGTGTCGCAGTTTTTCTGATACAGTTTTTTTTTAGGAGAGGAGGTGATTAACATGATGTAAAATATAATTAAATGCTGAAGGCCACAGTGACAGAATTAGGTGACACAGTAACACAGACTGCTTATGTTGATTATATGTCATTATCATGTTGTGAAAGAGCTCTGACAATGACTTTTTGAAAATTAGTTATGAGAGCGGAGGAGAGTGCTGTTTGAAATTTAAAAAAGGGGTCAGAAATTAAGCAGAAAATCTCAGTTCAACGCATTAGAGTGATTACTTCTTAAGTTACAGTAGATTAATGTATGTAATCGACATGCATTTCATTCTAGACTGCAGATAGCGTTAGGTGAATCCCCAAAAGAAAAAAAACAATAAAAAGTAGAAAATAACAAGTCAAAAACTGGGTAAAGCAGGAGCATCCTGCCAACTCCAATTTAAATGTCATCCCTCAGTGAGCGTACACTGTTAGTTGAGTGAGTGAGCAGCTGGAGGTGAGACAGTTCTGCTGTTTTCAATAATCTTCCGATGCTAAATATCAGGAATATTTACCTGCATTTTCAATCCTAAAGGGAACAGATGGCAAAAAAGATAATTGAAGGAAAGATGTGACAGAGCTCATGATCTGTGTGTCTTATGTCACCCCCACTCCTGCTCACTGGCTGCAAATGTCACACCAGGTGGATCTCTTTTGACTCTGTGGGATACAGTTGGACAGCATTAACCACACAGCCTCTTTGATGATTGCTCAGCCCATATTTTTCCACACAACTCAATAAAAAGAATAAAACCATCAGTCGTGTTTTGATTGTGAATACCTTGTTTTTTCATTGCCTGAAACTGATTGTGAATTACAAAACACAGTTTCAGTGTAGACTGGAGCCTCTCTTGTTAGTGTCTGCTGCATTGGAGGTGAGTACACTGCCAGGTCAGAGACAAGAAAGCAGTTAGTCTTTAACTCAGTGTGTCAATATGCACTTAAGCAACCGAATTAGAGTCCTACTTTTGCAATAATGTGAATTTTTCAATTCGATTTCACAAGTGTTTGAAAAGAGATTATTTGTGTTGGTGAAATACGTTTACACTAATAGTTTATTTGTAAAATTCAGTCACATGTTGATAGGAAGGAGTGTATCTCATTGATACTACTTTTGTTTTCCTCTGTCGAGATAAGCCCACACTAATATTGAGGTCTGAGGTCTGGGGAGGCTAATTGATGACTGATGGTGTTACATTGTGTGGTTTGAATTTACTGCCATAGCAGTTTGTTTGGGATCTTTGTCAAGCTGGAAAAAATAAGCCATTACAAAGTGGCAATGGTGGATCAAATTCTGATGGCACTTTTCTGTGTTCATAATTCCAACAGTCTTGAAAAGATCTCAAAAATCACAGGTTGAAATGTGGCCCCAAATCTTGACTGACCCTCCACCGTGTTTTAGAGATGCCTGGAGACACTCTTGTCCCGCTCTTCTGACCTCCTCTGTACGTACTGATTGGACTCGAAAATGTAAAACTTCATAAGATCTTTTGCCAATGATTTTCAGTCCAGTCCTTGTGGACTTATTCATACTTGCTCTTTCCCCCTTGTTTGTTTGTTTTTTTAAGCTTTTTTTTAAGGCATGATTCATATCTCAGTGTTTACTGTTTCAGCTGCAAGCAGAATGAAAATGAATAAGAAAGCAGCCAATGTCCAAAGAAAAACTTTGAAGTTACTTAAGAGAATCTTGAGCAAAGAGTACTACTACTCAAGATTAGGGATGCATATCGTTTAGGTTTTATCTGATACCAGTATCAAACCGGTACTTTTGAAACGGTGCAGGTGCTTAAACGGTGCTCGAACCGGTGCTTAAAGAATGGAGAACACAAACTTTGTCCAAACACCTCTCATGTTTAACTGTTTTCCACTTTTTTTCTTTGGTCATTTTAGCCTTTTTGGCCAGGGTGAAGGGAGTATCTGCCATCAAACAAGAAGACAGCCGCATGTAACTACGACGGTGTTTGCTAGTTCACTTTACATGCATTAATTTAATAACATGGTTAGCTTGCACACGAACAACATTAAGCTACTCACACAGAGAAGAACGGCTGCTGCCGCCATCATCATCCATCATCATTTCTGCTACACTGGCAGGGCTAGGGGCCAGGACTCTACTCTTCGGGTTTTTGGGGGATGTTGCTAACTCCGGGTCCGATAACAGGCAACCCACCCGCAGTAGATGTGCTTGGTGTGAGGTCTTGATACCGGTACCCATCCCTACTCAAGATTGATGCATCGGAGAGCAACTTGGGATTAGTATCTTGCCCAAGGATACTTGGCATGCAGACTGCAAGAGCCAGGGATCAAACCCCCAACCTTCCGATCAGTAGGTGACCTGAGCTACAGCCACCCCCAAAAAGAAAATCTGGCTCTTTGGAAGCAAAATATAAAGAAATGAAAGGTGACTCAAGACCTTTGCGCAGCACTGTGCATACATTCTAGACTTCTCCTGAAGCCTTGACATTAACGCTGCACTCTGACAGTAGAAGACGGTTTTGTTTACATACTGTAATGATGGAGGGAGGGAACAAGGGTTTGATTTTAGGCTCTCAATACTTTGACATCAGCCGCCCATGTTGATAACATGGGTGGAGAGTCTAGGATGACCCCAGTCTTTAACATTATCCCCTTCTGCCCGCCCCTTCCTCTCCTGCCGGGAAACCCCTGTTCAGTTTCACCCTGCCAAGCTGTTCATTAACAGGAGCTGGTTGGCGTCCTGCTTGCTAATCAAGCTGGATTGGAGAGTCTGGCTAATTAGCCGACATCACTGCGCTGACCCCCCATGCTTCTGTTTTCATTACTGTCTGTTGGCTGCTTTGGGTCTTTTGATCAGCCCTCTGCTCTGTGTCTTTTTTTATCCATGGCCTCGTATGCAAATCTGCCTGACACACTACTAAAGGGCAAATGCTAAAATGTTTTTAAAGATACAAGGATATATTAAAGAACAACACAACACTAATTCAAAACAAAATGAAAGCATACCTTGGAGTAAATTGTTCTGGTATATTTTCCATCCATAGCATAGGAAAAGCTGGCTTTTGATTAAAAGCACAGACTAATGAGATAAAAGTGTGTGTTTTAAGCTCGTTAGTAATGTTCGTGTACTTTCTCTTAAGAAAGAATAAAACTGATGATAAAATAACTGTCTCCTATTTTTTGCTCTGCACAATCATAAAGTGCAGTCGGAGTGTTAATGTGTCTCTGCTGTTGTTTTTAAGAGAACATCAGATTGTGCCCATCCCTTTTTAACAGCTCCACTGGTGCACACATGTTGTCACAAACTGTGCACACATGTCTTTTAATAGCTTTGGGAGCTGAGCACACCAAACTGGAAATAATTCTAGAGAATTCTGTTTTGCATCTAATGCATTTCTGCTGATGTAAAATCGCCCTGTCTGTGCATAGGACATCTGGGAAATCCTGTTGGCCCTCATGTTACCAAGGGGCATCCTTCACACTACATCATCCAGTCACCACGTGCTGTAACACCACCTGGCTGTGGGCTGCCATCGCGGTCTTCCTCTGCTGAGCCTAGTGATTGAGTTCGTCGTTGCTTTCGTTGTTACACTCTGCTTCCCCTGCTGTTCTGGCAAAGCAGCGCCACCCAGTCTGTCTTGAATTTCCCATTAAGACCCAATTAGGCTGTAATAGGGGATAGAAGCCACAGGAGTAAACCCTTCTGTCCCGCAGCTTTCAGAAAGAATGCGTTAATGGACAGCCTAGTGTGTGCAGTAATGTGTAGTCAGGTACACTCATTTACAGGTTTCATTTTCTGCACCATTACGACTCGCCCTAGTGAATCTTTAAATGGAACTTTGCAAACCAAGCACAGCAGACAGAGTAAACCTACCAGGCTGGATGCCGATAACAGTTTGTTTAGGCTCATGTGTTTAGCTACAAGTGGTTCGACATGAGATATATATTTATTCACAACAGCCAGCATTACTCATCCATTAGCCTTGCTCCTTGGCATTGTCCTAGGGAAGGAAGTGTTTTCCTTTTGCTTATCTTCACTTTTGAAATGAAATTTTGTGCAGACTTGAACTGCTGGATGTACTGTATCTGTGTGAAATTTAATACATTAATTTCCTTCTCATTATTGTAGTAACTCTACTGTCATAAGGTAGTGTTATTACAAAATCCATCCATCCATTCTGAGCCTGTCCTAGCTGCCACTGGGCGATTGGGCAGTCTGCCAGTCTATCGCAGACTCTCAGACACTTTAGCATTACCGATTAACCTAACTCTACTCACCCGAAGAGAACCCACACAGACATAGGGAGAAGATGCAAGCTCCACGCAGAAAGGCTTTGGACAGATGGTGAACCTTACTGTAAAGCAACAGTGCTAACCCCAGCACTATCATGCTTTTTACAAAATACCTGCAAAATTGATAATAATCCTCTTTAGCAGTACTCGAACACAATGCTAGTAGCCTAGTGTTAGGTTACTTTAGCATCAGTGTAAGCAACACATCTGTACATTTACAAACGTGCCATCTCTAACACTGGTTTACCATTTCTTAGACCATTTTCATTCAGTGCAGCTCTAAACTTTTCAAGAAATTGAGCTGCAAAGACCCGATGCAGTTACATAGGACATCAAACAGTCTTTAAGCCGCCAGCTCCCTAGTACAAAGTGCTAACTTGGACAAACATGTATTTATTTGTCTTTTTGTTCTGAGTGTTTTCCATTATCTGGGAACATTAAGCCATGGTTCACCCTTTGAAAAGCTGATGTGAAATACACAATTGATGTGCAGCTGAATGTTTGTCCTAGTTGCCATCACTCATTCATGCCGTAGATGAGGGAATAAAGCAAAAGGGGAAAACAAGAGGATTATCCTTCAGGATCAGCTGTGTGTGGGTGGATGTGAGTAAGTACTGCAAGTGCAGTCTCCCTCTCTCCCTCTTTCACTCTCTCCACTCATGTCTGTCAACCCCTCTGTTATCCTTGTGTGTCCTTGGGTAACATACTAACTACTGACCTGTAGTCAGTGTGTTGGGGGTAACTAAGTATATGGTGTCGAGGTCGCAAAGCTCCTGTATCAGATTTACTCTCAATGCTGAATATGTTGTATTCCACACCCCCATATAGATTGTTAATTTCTCCTTACTTGAGTGTTTCACACATGAAAATGTTGGTAAACTTTGCTGTTTGTGTGAGCTGTTACCCCAAAGTTAGTCATCCAAGCCCAAACTGTGATTGTCCATCTAAAAAATAAATTAATTCGTTAAACAAAAAAACAAAACAAGGAAAAATGAACCCTTCAACATGTAATTTTCCTGTAAATCATAATTTATTTTTAGATAAATAACATATGTCTTCACAAATTTAGCACTTACAGCAGTGTAGCTGATTTCTGCAAGATCTGAAAAGGAAGCGTTTCTCTTAGACCAGTAATGGTGTAAAGCCTCAGCAGGCTGACATGGAAGAAAGTGGCAAAGCAATCTCACGAGGAGCCCGAATGAGTCTCTGTTGCATTAGTCCAGAGGCCAGTGTCAAACTGACTGAAATGACATTGATCACTGTGGCGCCTCACTGCGCGATACTGTCAGCTCTCGCTGAGATACGGGTCATGCGTCTCCTTTTACTGATGATTTATTTCTCCGGGTTCAAGCTCTTTTCATTCGTTCTACGTTTGACTCTATATTTTTCACGATCGAAAAAAATCGGAGGGATGTTCTCAGGACTGGTACTTTTTCTCATAGGATAAGAGATGCTTTCCTGCATCCAGGGAATATATATTGACAAGTGTTCAAATAGATGCAGGGAAAAAAATTTAATGAAGACTAGCCTGGATAGTGTTATTAATCCAAATCCACTTAAAGGGTTTTCTAACTGAAATGAATTTACAGGACAGCACAAGTTGAGAATGAGCAGGATGCACTGTGTGTTCTTGGAAAAATGGCAGTCTTCCAGATTTCTCTCTAGCAGAGAGTACTTCCGAAGCCTCATGTTGTATGTGTGAAATTAATGAATGTATGCAAGTGACTGGGAGCCTACACTGTATACCGTATGCGAATGCTGCTGTAATATTTAAAGTGATCTGTGCCTTATCACATGCCCTACACATTATATCAGTAGCGATGATATGCCAGCCATATGTTTACCCTATGCATCATGCGTATGTTTGCACTGGGCTCTTGCTATTTACTGCTGTGTACACATATATATGAAAAAGGGAGGCAACTGCTTTTGCTTGTTTAACAGATGACATAAAGAAAAAATGCTTTACTTAACACCTGCAGATATTTACTTAAGAAGTTTGCGCCCACTCCAGGTTGATGCTGTATTTTATGTGCTGAAAGGGAGTGTTAAGTGAAATGGACTTGTAATTGTCGCATACCATTTTGCTGCTTAGTTGAACTGGACTGAAGGAAGGATACCTTAAGTAATGTCAGCTCACTCCACCTGACCACTATTTATAGTGTTGCAAATGCAGCATTATTTTCCTCAGCCTATTTTACCTGTAGCAACTCTACTTTTATCTACTTTTATCTACCAACACATTTGCCTGTTTTGGCTTGCATAAATGTTAAGTTTTGTTCTCCACATTCCCTTATTTGAGTATCCAAATTTCCCCCAAATTTACAATGGTTACCAGTGGGATGAATGTCGATGAGGCTCTGATAAAAACGATGGATGCTGCATTTACTTGAAAGGTAGGAAGGGATGTGTAAATGCAAATATCGGTCCAGTGTTCATGAATGACAAATGCAAATGAAGAACAATAGCTGGGATGTTATTTTAGTTCTGTCTTACAATACTAGCCACATGTCATAATGCATACAGTGTTTATATTTATATATATTGCATGTTAACAAGCTCATTATTTTTTATGATATAATATATAATGCAGTAGTGACATTTGAGGGTCTTACTGTATCTGTAATTGCATTAAAGATGCAAATCACATTGAGTCATTTTAATTGATAGATGGAATTTATTCATTCACCACTATCCTAAAATCAAAAGTAAGCCTTCCACTTGAGTATAATTTAATTTTATGTTAATATAATCACGTGGCAAATGTGAATGTGCT
>NW_024582709.1:268965-306465 GCF_018398535.1 Haplochromis burtoni | reverse complement strand
GTTTAGGATAAAGATTCATGTCTCTCAACACCATGCAGTAAGTTGTCTCTACACATAAAAATGTCTCAGGGTTAAGGATGGAAACTTACTAAAATATAGCAAATCCATTATGAATGTCACTTATCAATTCCTTATTGAGAGTCAACACCAACTCTAAGCAGCATATCAAAGACATTAGAGTTATGCAAATTAATTGCATGCTGTGTGGTCAATTGTTTGTGCATGTTGGAGGTATTTCCCTCTTTGTTATGATCAGTGTTGGGGTTGTTACGCAAAAAAAATAAATAAATAAATAATTCCCTACCGTAATGAGAACACACATATGATCTTTCTCTTAGTATTTAGGTATGAACACAAAGCCAAAAAACAGAGCAAAATTAAAAACCAGCACAAAGAGACTTAAACGCGATCGGTTCAGTGATTCTACAGCAGAAACATGAACAGGTAGAAATGGAAGTTGTAGCCCGATTTCTGTTGAAGTTCAGGGTCTGACTGCTGGGCTGGGGTCGGCATTCACTTAGCTTTCACATAACTCTGGGCTCTTGGATAGCTTAGCATTAGCATACTGTCTGGTTAGCGTAGCGTTAGCAAGCTTTCTGTGCAGGTGATTGCAAAGAGTCATAGTTTTGTTAGCAGCATAATGCAGCTGTTTCTGCCTTGAAGGCAGTTTACACTTTAGCATTGCACTCTCGTCCGTGTTTGCTATGAAAATAAAAGCGCTGATAATATTCATGCTTTAGACTGCGGCTCTATTTTTCTTCACTAACACACGAACTGAAATCAGCTGATTACAGTGCAAGTGTAAGTGGAATCATAAGCAGGATTAATATGCAAGCAGAGTAACAATTCCAAGGATTGCCATCTCTACTCAGGATGACACATCTTGAGCACAGGATTGTTAAAAAAAAGAAAAAAGGTTTTTAACCTCCTGCGAAATCTATTTCCTACTTTTTCCACCAGCTGGTGTCATTTTGTGTCAGTCTATCTGCGTTTCTCTCTGTGTCTGTGTTTGACAAAGTATATAATAACACAGTATATCCAACCAGACAGATACATAACTGTCTGACTACAGATAATTCACAACCATAAAAGACAGAGTTATTAAACTTTGTATCCAGGTGTGCAGTAGTGATCAAAATGAATGCTGGGTTTGAAGACAGTTACAGTCTTACTTATGAGTACTGAGTAAAGAAAGCTGAAATAAGGGGTCAAAAGGGTTGAAGCCCCTTCCGACTTTAGGCCTCCTGTCCAATTTTTCTCTCTCTTTGCTTTTTAGAGTGATCCTATCACAAGATAATCTCCAGTTTCTATATAATTTATGTGTTTATTTGTCTTTTGCATGACTGGGCTAGCCAATTTCCAAATATAAACAGCATACAACAAGATGAAGTGTTTTCGTTTATAAATAACAAATCATTTCAGTTTTCAATTGTTGTATTTGCAGACAGCATAAAATAATCCTTTCAGAGCAAATAATGTCTGACCAGCTGCTGTAGTTAAGCTGAGATAATTTCATACATAATCTGTCAAATGTATTTGCTGTTACATTCACAACTAAATGTGGCACAAAATGAACACTGTTAGATGGTGTTAGATGCTGCCATTTGTGCAGATTCTTCAGTGTTCAGTATGCAGCTGTTCTGGGATGTGTGGTCCTAATTGTGCATTACTGAACAAAACTCTGTTATCAACAGGGACAGTTTGTACCAGCTTAATAATAATGATGCTAAATGTAGAAGAATAAAGGGGAGCAAAAAATAGGTTTTTATACAATTCTGTGCAAAATATAAGACAGCAAAGGAATGGTTAATATTGATTTTCAGCTCTTTATGTAAAAGGTTATAAAAATAGTGGACTGTAGACAGTGAACAGTTGCCCAACTGTGCAGTTTATAATGAAAAAAGAAGAACCCAGCAGTGTGTGTGTCATGTAGGAACCCATTTTGTGTTGTATTTCAAGGCATGCTGTAAATCCCCTGGCTGAAATGATGCATTAGCACATTAGCTAGAACAATAGAGATGGCAGGGAGTTGACAGCAGCCACACATAATCACTGAATTAACTGGCTAAAAGGGGTCAGTGCATTACAAGTCCCTGCTGAACTTCACTGACATTCACTTATCAAATTAACACTAGAAGAAACAGGGTCAGTGTTGGCAGGGAAATGGTGCAAATGTTAGGGAATATGTTTTGAGTGAGGAACAAAATTAATTGGATGGTTATATCTTTTCTGTGCTTATCTAAGTGTTATCTAAGCACAACTGTACTCATTTTTTTGTTTTGCTTTCCTTGGCTAAAAATAGAAAAAGGAGCGGATGGTCATTTATTGGTATATAAATCAATGATTATGATGGATGTGGACTAATTTCATACAAGATAATGCAAATACCTGGCTCTGACCTTTGGCACTATTAGTAGAATTATTGCAGTTTATAGTAGTAATACACTTACCTGCTGGGTTAAGCGTTGGGATTTTAGGACTGTAATTATTCATTTGGATGCAAAAAAAAAGTGTGACATAAAACATAAAGTACAACTATACCCATGAATAACCAAGATTAGGTTTATTCATTCAAGATCGCTCTGCTTCTTATGCTTCTCGCTCTCCTCCTCGCTTTTGCACATTCAGTCTCATCTGGTTGCCAAATTCAAGAAATGATAATAATATCCTGCTGGCATTTTTGGCGCAGCTCCTTCAGAAGCATTTTAGTCCAGTATTTCTTTCATTTTTGTTGAAATCTGCACTGCCAGCGTATCTCAAGATAATAAAAGGTGGATTGTTTCGCACATTTTCACACATACTATATGCACTGTGTGTGAAAACGCCTGCTAATTTTAAGCTTACATGCGTTTAAGAGCTCACGAGTGTGCATGTGTCTACATCGGGAACAGGAAACCACGATTATCACCTCTAGCTGCATTTCATTTGACTCTCGGCCTTCTGAGGCACATACGATCAAATTCCTGATGTGGACTCGGTCAGTTCAAATTTGCATGTGATCTCTGGTTAGCGTTAGTGTGTGCATGTGTGTTTGCGTGTAGGTGTATTTCTGTAGAACTGCTGTACCAGCCTGCAGCCCACTCAAGCCAGATTGCATTGCTGATTACATTAGCTGCTGTAGATGCCCCGCAGACAGCCTGCCAAACAGAGTCCTGTTACAGCCAGTCAAAAAGTTTACAGAGAAGGTGTAGCAGACAGCTGGGAACAATAAAGTCCACATCATTTTCACATGCATCATTCCACACAGAAATATGAGTGTTTACAGACTGGTGTGTAGGTAGTAGGTAAATCTTCTGAAAGCTTCATAAAACAAATTCCCTACATTGTTGTTAAATGTAAAAAAAAAGGTTGTAAAGATTTTGGAAAGTACATCTTATAGATAGAAGTTGAGTACATTTTTTCACTTTTTTCTCTCTTTTTCTTTTTCCTGTAATTGGGAGGGGGTCAGACTCGTTCTATTGTTCTTAATATACACAACATATTTCCCTAGATCCCTTTATTCAAATGAGGGTATTTGGTTAGAGGCCTTTTTTAAAATAGATGCAGCTGTGTGTGTTCACAGTTTTTGCTTTTTCATATACATTTGCCCCACAAATCAGCAGCTTGGTTAAAACTGCTCTCACATGTAAAACATGACTGGAGTTGGAATGGGCAGAATTAGTAGCGTGCGATGGTGCCTTTAAGTGGAGAAGGAAAACTTGATTTCCTGTGAGTGGATAATGATTAGTGTTAGAGTTCTTACACAGTGTGCTGTGATTGAAGAGTTTCTCCAATTTCCTTGAAATTCCCCAACTGGCCGGAGCCAAAATGTTCAACAGGAAGTGACATAGATGCCAAGGGAAGCAGCTGTGTTTTAAGCAGATCAATGAAGTCACACATAAACCTGAGTAATAATAACAATATGAATAATAAGAAGAATAAAATGAGTCATTTCATACCAGCGAGAGGTGTTTGTGCAGTTTGCAGAAACATGCATGAGCTGTTAGAGTGTGTTTTGTCAGTTGGAGCAAAATAGAGAAAGGGATATGGTGAGGAAGACAAAACGAGATCTGTTTCTCTGGTGAAGGACAGAGATAACCCACTAACCTTGTTTTCTGCCTCTTATTCCTGCACATAGCTCTCCTCTGTTAGTTGGCTCTGAGACAACAACAACCCTCCTGTTTTTTTATTTTCAGCAACCTTATTGTTCATTGATTCTCTGCAAATTTTTCCAGAGTTGGAGAAGTCTTTTGGTAGAGAGCCCTTTGCCGTACGTTCATTTTTCTGCTTGTTTACTGTGCACGAATGTAACAAATGAATGGGGTCAAACTCGGTTCAGGCTTAGCAAATTGACTCTGAAGTATCACTTGGGGGCGCTTAACCTCATTTCATCCTTAAACAATATGTACTTTTACCCGCTGCGATCATAATAACTCAGTCAGTGACTAAAAATTGGCTTCACTCTTATCATTACATCTATCGATCTAAGCAGTATATAAATACTGAAACTCACAGGAATTCCCTTCATACTTTTGCCAGACTTTAAGATACTCCTACTAGTTGGTGTTTTGTTTGAGGATTGCTCCTAATCTTCTCCTGTTAGTTTGCTACTGATACACATAATACATATATATGTATACATAATGCAGCCCATACATTGTTCAAAACACTGCTCACACTGCAGTAAACAGCTGACACTGAGAGGAGACTCCAGACAGACTGTTGGAGGATGTTCTGCAGAGGCCGACTGTCTCATAACCTGATAGTTATGAATGAGATATGAGTAACCTGATTACTGATTACATCCCTGGAAACATTAAATTAATAATACAAATTGCATTCAAGCAGGTGTGTCCTTAGTTTTGGTCTTGTAGGGGTCAGTTAGTCAGTAGATTTAAGAAAAGAATGCCAGTAATGAGCAACAGTACATTAGACATTCTTAGTCTTTCAAATATAAAACCAGATATTTACTCTACAGAGACAGCACAAGCTTAACTCTGGGTAATTATTACATTTCAGTTTGGTTCCCATGTTGACTTACCCAATTCTTCAAACTAGCATCATTCACCACCCCCCTCACCTTCCTTTTATCTTTGCTTTATCTTTCCCATTAGACTTTGTGTCTCCTTTCTTCGAATGTGCCTCTGCTAGTTGTTACATTATACCTGCTGTAGGAGTTTACATGTAGGTGCATTGTAGGTGTGTGTAGGTCAGATTGGCAGCGGAGGCTATAGATGTGGGTGGATCAGTGAAGCCAGATTTGACTTGTTGAACCTTGGAGGTGTAGTTACACTTTACAGTAATCGAGAAAAAAAATTCACCCTCGATGTTGTTAACGTCTTCTAGCTGATGGAGCTGCAGTTGCTTTTGCACTTTTCTTTTCCTGTTGCTGCTTTTGTGGTTTTCTCAATCCTGATAATGCTTGCCAAAAATAGACAGCGTGAGGTTCAAATGAGAGCCTGACAGTACTGCTAAAATTCATTGGCCCTTCAACCATAAAGGAAAATACAAATTATTTAAGCATGTATGTAGTTTCTGGGTTCATGGTCAAGTTGCCAAGGAGACATGAAGTGACCCAGTGTATGTGTATTAGTGATAGCTTATAGTAATAGTCACTCTGCAGTTTTGTGCACACTGATGGTTTCTAAAAGTTTTCCTGTCACATTTTGGATATTCGTTTGCCAATATATTCTGCACAGAGTTCCACCAGTTTTGTAGTACATCCCCTTTCTTACCTTTTCTTCCCAGTGATCAAACTCAATTAATTAGTAAAATGTCAAAATAAAAGTCCATTCTGGTTAAAGTGTTCATCCTCACCTGTTCATTCGAAATGATTAAACACAAGACTTTACTCTCTGAATCCAAAGAGGCCTTGCTGGAAGGCACAGTTAGGGTCGGATCAAAGCTCTGTCTGAGTTCTGGCGGAGGTTACGCCAGAATTGCCCAACGACAAGCTGCATCCACTCTGCAGCATTTTCTCCGAGTAATTTCCATTTCTTTGTACTGTCTGAGTCATTCTGCAGCAAACCCAACGAGTTCTTGCCAAGAGAAAATTTACTTTAAAATCCCGCTATTAAACTTTCCCAGTGAATCAGAGCTAAGATGGAGCAGCTGACAGCACTTGTGATGCTAGCCTTGCCAGCGTTTTTCCACTGCAGGGTGTTGGCCACTGGGCCAGCAGTGTTTCCTGCCTGAAGATTGTGCAGTGAGCTCTTTGGCTGTACAGCTATGTCCTTGTAATGAAGATATGCACAATCTGAACAGTACGATGAATATATTATCGTTTGAAACAAACTTCACAGCTCTTTTAGCGCCCATTATGTTTTCAAGTTTTAATAAATGCATTGCATTCGCTGAGATAATATCCTCACTCATCAAAGTAGTAACAAGCACAGGCATTCAAATTTATGTGGCGTGCTTGTGCAAGATTACATTACATTTTTTTCAGGCCACTTTGTAAATACCGGGCTTTCAAGGTACAGAGTTAGACACACTTAAGGGACATTTGCTCAGGGAGGGTTTGCACACAGTGTTTACACTAGGAGGTGAAGAACAAACATGGCTGGCCTAATTTTTAGTCGGGTCATCCTGCTTCAGCCGAAGACAAGGCTCTGTGCGTCTCTGTAGATGGCTTCGCAAAGTAAATAAAGACTTGAAAGACTGTGGCTTACCACAGCATAATATTGGGTTGTTGTCATATCCATGCACACTCTCTTATAATACGCTCTTTATTTGTGAATCATAGCTTTGTAGATAGTGGAGGTAGTGCTGTTCCAGCGGTTCTGGGGGATTAAAAAAAAAAAAAACACAGCAACCGAACAGATCAAAAATCTAATTTGGGCCAACACCGTTGTGCCAGATTAAAGCTAAGCTAAACTAGACTAAACTGTCATCACAAACAAATTTAAGTTATTTATTTCAATACTGTAATCAGAGCATTTACAGTAATCACTCAAAATCAGCAAGAAGAGGCAAGTAGAAGCAGCTGTTTACAGTTTGCAGCGGTCTCTCTTCACTTCCCTGCTGTTTCCTGTCTGTCTTTGAATCCTTGCGATAGGGAAAGAATCTAATTAGAGTCAAAAGTTTTGTTTACAAGCATGGAAAGTCAGCAGGCTAAGAAACCAAACTCAGTGGCGACTTTTGTCTGTGTTTCTATTGATCTCACTTTTCCCTTTTCGCTAATATTACAGCATACACTAACAGTAATTGCATCCAGTGCATCCAGAGTAGGCACACGTCTTAATAGTGCATTATATGGATATTTTAAAAAATGGGCAGAACTGAAGCCATGGATAACGTAATGATGAATGTATATAACTAAAAAAATTGTCCTTTTTTTATTGTTTGCATTGTAAGTTTAGTTGTTCTGGCTTCTTAACCTAAAGCTTCGTTTTTCTGAAACAAACAGTTGCTGACAAACAGTCATGAATGGAAATTTGGTTGAAGTTCTGGAGGAGGTTTTCCTGATTGCATTGAAACCGTTGCTTTAAATCATCTTGTGCAGCTTGCTTCTGTCCTATTAATGCATAAATGCACACACAGACTCTCTCCTTCCTTCAGTGTCTCTCCGGACCTCAGAAAACAGCTGAACTTTGTTGCTCCGGGATTTGTGCTGCTAGACTCCCAGGAGTCATGTCATTGGTATTCCCAGTGTGTTTGTCGGTGTCCTGCCTCAGCTCCCTCCTCTCAGCATGTGCACACTCCCTCCACACTATTTGAACATATGGCTCTGCTTTTCATCACATCAGTTGTTGCTTGTTTGGTTTTTCTTATCTGGTTTTTGCGCTCTTGGTTTTGTTACGGTCTGTAGAACAGAAATGGGCAGAAGTGGTTTTTGAAAGGAAACATGCATATTTGCACACGGATGCAGTTTTCAGCTCACTTGGACTTACACAACAACAACAAAAACTATCACAGCTATTTGGCCCAAGTAGGTCGAGTCTGTTTCATAAGTAGTCATCTAGCGTTTAGTGTGCAGCAAGTTTTCTAACAGTGCAACTGAGAAAATCAATAATGAAATCCAGCTGAGGCAGAGAAAACAGAAGGTGCACTCATCGTATGAGAAAAGAGACAACTAGAAGATGCAAAATCATGCTAAGATTATATAAAATGCAACATTTTACAGATGGAGGCCCATCCAGGGGTGTAAAACAACAAAGGTGTTTATATATTTGATATTTCATTTCAAATGTAGTTTCCCTTCAACTAACAGATTTCTACAACTCAGCAAAAAACTCACTCAGAATTTAAGACTACTCACATATCTGGTTTGTTTTGTGGCACACAGTTGTGTGTGTGTGTGTGTGTGTGTGTGTGTGTGAGCTCTGTGCCTGCAAAGCTCAATTAGACAGTCTAGAATGCCCCCTACTGGTCAGGACTGGAAGTACAGTTTTGCAATGGCTGTCGGGGCCACTTCAGGTACTTGTTCGTATAAGTAGTGTGTAAACCTATAATGTTGTGGACAAAGCAGAGCTAAAATTCAGACACACAGTTTGTCACATATATAAATATTAAATACCCCCCCCCCCCCCCACACACACACACACACACACACACACACACACACTTTGTTAGTTAAATTTCTTGGTTGAAATCTGTGGTTAGCATAAAAACATCTATGCCTGATCAGAAGAGTAGCTAACACAATGATTTATATTTCAACCAAATTACCAAACTATTCAAGCTCGCAAGCATAAGACACCAAGAAGTGTCCCTTTTATATGCTTTACAGAATGTCTTTTGGTCCCAGGTCTTGGCATACATAAGGCCAGAATATGAAATATTCAAAACATGACCTTTACCGTCTAAAGATTGAAAAAAAGTCTGGTGTAGAAGTTCAGCTTGCCGCAGATATTAAATTCAACTTCACTTGAATATTAGATGTGCAATCAGTGCATAACCATTCACTGGACTACAATTGTAGGTTCGCACAGCACTTAAATCGGTCTTATAGAGTTACACTAGCACTTTTCTTCTATTCTGTTTTTGTCATTGTAAAAATAGCCCATGTGAATTCAGGTCTGAGACTACAACCATTTTTATAGCAGTTAGAGCTGCTGCTCTTTTAGGGCTACAGTGCCCACCAGCTATTATATCAGGAAGAAGAAGAGATGTATTCATTTCCATTGCATTTTCTTCTGTTCAAGAAATGAAAAGAAATTGAAATAGAGGTTTACCTACAGACTGCAATTCTACTGCAGAGTGCATCTATATTAGAATGCGCTCAATAGCAAAGATGTTCTTTGAAGATACTTATTCAACACATCTTGACTGGATTTCTGAGGAAGCCGAAGGTTGCCGGTTTAGGATCGCTCAATATCTTCCCACACTTCAAGTTTCTCCTGGAAACGTCTGACGCTCTTGTGAAGTGTGCTCTATCTCCCAGCATGTTCTACAGCAGCTTGCTCATCACTCATCAAACTTCACACCCCATTATCATCACTCGACGCCCAGATCCTCCACCACAGGTGCTGAGAATACAATACACCATCATTGAAGTGTTATATATTCTTTTCAAAGATCCTTTTGAGTCTGTTGTGATGTGCACAATGTGGCTTATTCTGTAAAAGTCCAGTGGAAAATTGTGCTGTGTTTTTACCTTCTTCTTGGAGCATCTCGACATTTGCAACAGCTGCTATACTAACCCAACAGTGTCAATCCCTTATTGATTTTATTCATTTATCCCTCCTAATCCTGCCAATCTGTATAACATTCAGAGTTAAAACACTGGGTTTAGCAGTTCTGTCTTGCATTCTTAACACACTGGCTTAGCGCCTTCTTTTCCAGGTCAAAGATCATTTAGCTTTGTCAGCCCACGGTGGCAGTGTGACTGACAGGGCCACATGGGGAGACAGCTCCGATCTCCAGGGTATGAGGTTTAACAAAGCAGGCAGGCATCCATCCCTATCTCTGCGGGGACGCTAGATACATTGTGTGTCGATAAACATACTCTGTGTACATCTGATTGTGTGCAGGGAGGTGTATATTTATGTGAGCATGTGAGTCTGTGTGTGCACTGTACTGCAGCCCAGATCTGGCAGTGCTCCAATGCTCAAAGCTAATGGAGTACTAATGTCTCTGGTGTGCCCTTGTTTACCGAATAGCTAAATACAGAAGGGAGAGAAGAGAACCTTCGCCCACTTAAGCATGACACAGTTCGCAAATTAGAATCACCGTTCTCATAACACTTCCTGCATTTGCTCCCCTTATGGCTCGGATCCATAAATAATCCTCACAGGCTGCGCCTCGCTGGTTGATCTTGACCTGCAGGTGTTCACCTGTTGATTAAATGAGAGCAACTGTTCCTTATGCTCAGGGCAGTTTGTACTGTTGTTATCAAGTTACATATGAAAGGAAATATTAATGAATATTGGATGGATACTAGGTTGCACTTATGCTAACCTTATATAGGTTTTATTTATATATTTTATTTGGTCTTTAAAAAAAGTGATACGCCAGTAGTGTGCAGTGTTAGCACTGTTAACCTCACATGATAAAGGTCCTGGGTTCAAATCCATCAACCAGCTGGGACCTTTCTGTACTTGCATGGGGTTAGGTTAATCGGTGATTCTAAACTGGCTGTAGGCATTGACTGGCTGTCTGTGTCTTTGTGTTAACCCCACACTAGAGGGCTGTATTCCACCTAATGCCCTGTGAAAGCTGGGACAGGCTCCTGTCCCCCTGCAACCCTGAATAAGTGGAATAAATGGTAAATGGCCTGTATTTGTATAGCGCTTTACTAGTCCCTAAGGACCCCAAAGCGCTTTACACATTCAGTCATCCACCCATTCACACATACATTCACACACTGACACATAAGACGGATGGATGGACAAATGTGTCAATCTTTTGTTTGTATCCTTCATCGTTTTCAGTGACTGAAGCCAGAAACCTCATTCCCATGGACCCCAACGGGCTGTCTGATCCATATGTGAAGCTCAAGATCGTACCAGATCCCAAAAATGAGACCAAGCAGAAGACCAAAACGATCCGCTCCAGCCTCAACCCCAAATGGAACGAGACGTTCACTTTGTGAGTACACGGGTCCATCTTCAGCCTCTGGCCCACTCTAGGCTGTAGTATGGCACAGATTATAAATTAACAGAGGATAAGGGGGAAAAAGCTAAATGTATTTAATGTTTAAAGTACTATTAGTATAAGTAGTAGTAGTATTAAGAACGACTCTGTAAGCAAATGTGTTATTTTTTATTAACCATAATGTGCTGTACAGCAAGCTGAGGAATACAGATAAAGACCGCAGACTATCAGTAGAAGTGTGGGACTGGGATCGGACCACGAGGAATGACTTCATGGGAGCCCTTTCCTTTGGCGTGTCAGAGCTCATGAAGGCTCCAGTCTGTGGATGGTAATGCTGACTTGTTGCCCAGTTACTGTTGATCTGTATTTATAGTTTAGAATGACAGAGTATTGATTGATGTAACGAATGAAATAACTTTTATGTTACTCTTTGTATTTACACTGTTATTTTAAGTAAAAAAAACAACTGTAGAGTCAGAAATATCAGTAGTTTAAGCTCTCATCAGTTGCTCCTTGGTACCCAGTAAATGCTTTATATCATCCAGGTTTTAACAAACACAACATCTTCTGATATAAACAGAATGCTTGGATAAGCTTGTCTTTGTTTCTTCCCCTCACTTCCTGTCATGTCATGTCTCTCCTCTCAGGTATAAGTTATTGTGCCAGGAGGAGGGGGAGTACTACAATGTTCCCATCTCAGAGGAGGATGATGGTAATGAGGAACTGAGGCAGAAATTTGAGGTGAGGATTGTATTAACATAATCAAAGCTGCGCGATCTTTTCTTTTGCAGTATCTTCAAACTGCATGGCACAAAGACAGAAGCATTTATTACACGCTTCAGACTGAGGTGGATCGATCTGATCCTGCCACCCTGTCCAGCAGAATTATCGAACTGTCACATGCTCTCCTGGACTGCAGATAACCGTGTGACAGCTGCAGCTTTCACAGAGCTCCTCGGCGTGCCCTCTTTGAATTCTGAGGCTTCACTTCTACTTTACATTTTTTGCGTGTTTGTGGATAATTGTTGTTATTACATTCCAGCCAGAACCAAACAGAAAGGGGGATCAGCTTTAGTGACTGTGCTCAATAGCATGTTAAAAGGATGAGGAGAATAATCAGCTCCTCCTACTTTGCAGTAATGTTTAAGCACACATTGTGTTAAAAAAAGATGTTATTTGATGCAATTTCATGTTCTTCTTGTTCGAACCTGTGTGCGTCTGGCCTTCTTGGAGTGAATTATTTCACCTGGTATTCTGTGTCACAGTGTGCAATGAAAGCCCAGGTCTCTAGAAGATGTGTTTAAGGTTACTTTCCACGACCTTTCTGCGACACATGGTTGAGAATAAAGGGGGTGGATAGAATGAGAAAGAATAGAAAGTTGGGCTGGGAAAGGTCACGGCTGGGACTGACAGCCAATTTTTAGCTGACCGAAAAAAGCAAACAAACCTCATGCTCGTTAATCTGGATTCAATATGAAGTTCGATCATTGTCTGGAGTTTTATATATGTGTGCATATTTTTAAGTATATGGAAACACTTAGAAACACGTTTTCCATATTAAAGTAAGCTTTGTCATAAAAATCATTTCCTGTTCAACTTTTTGCAGCTTTACAAAATGCGTTCATTACATTAAAGGAGAAGCTGCCCTGTATAACGACACAGTAACAGAAATACATTCTGAAATATATCCAGGCAATGAGAAAAAAGGTGATGATGATAAAAAAAAGAGAGAAAAGAGGTGAAGAAAACAAATTTGGCCTGAAGTCAGAGGGTGACAGTGCAGTTGTGTTGCGTTTGTCTCGATAACAGGAACAAAGACCAGTAGCGAGCATGTTCCTCACAGTGCGTGACACGAAAATGTGGTGATTTTTCTCTCACACACAGAAGCTACAGTAGTGTACTGTGCAAATGTGCAGTGCATAAACGGAACAGGTATTTTCGACATTGTTCTAGTTTTTCACATCGTTTAAATTGCCTTTAAGAGAAGCCCAGTGCAGTCATCATATCTCTCTCATGGAGCTCCGAAGTAATTGTCTGGCATCTGTAGATGTAATGTTTCATCCACTTTAATGACTTTAATGAATGTTTTTTTGAGTTTTTTTATGGCCTGAGAACTCCTCTCCCTTCTCTCCCCTCTTCATAAACCCCTCTGTGGTTCTCTCCCTTTTTTCCCTTAGCTTCCTGCTCCCTCCTGTGTGCTTGGTGAGACTTACACTGTACAAATGCTTCTTCACCCTATGTCACAGTGTCATATTTAATGCAAGAGTTTCTCTCTTCCTTTCTCCACGTCTTGCCCCTGCTCTCAGGACTGCCAAATTAATTTTAATCTAAAGGTAGCCCTCTCCGCTCCTCGACCCTTCTCTCCTCTCCTTCTCCTCTTTTGTCTCGTCTTGCTGTGGTGACATGTTCCTCCACTTCTCCTCGTCTCTGATCATTTGTATGTGGTGCCGCGCTACTACAAATTGATCCAGTTTACTAACAATTTGTACATTTTAGCTTGGATAAAAAAAAAAATTCAAATCAAAAAATGATAATTTTATAAATGAATGAAATAAGCCCGATGGATATTTAGTAACTCCCTGTTTTTGTGAAAGTACAGCTCTTCCTCGTTTTCACGGCTCGCATTTTCTGAGAGTTTGACAAAGGATTGTTAGTAAATCCTGATTTACTGCTTACAGTTCATAGCTATACATGTGTCTGCATGTGCGTCTTTGTGTTGTGCACCCGTCTTGTCTGTGTACGCTTCATGTTGTGAGCTTATGTCGATGTCAACTGAAGTATAACCCGTAGCTAGTTTCTTTTCTCATCTCACAGCTGAACATTTGTCTGTAAGCGTCTGCTTCTTGAACCTGCAAACATCTCAGTGTAAACCTAGATAAACTTCAGTCTAAGGCATAACTACATGGATGGAAATATTGCATATTTGATATACTGTATGAATAGAGAAATAAACCAGATGCAAACACTAGATGTCAGCATTGACCTGAGTACATGGTGGGTAATTGTTCCTGCTCTTTTATGTGTGTCTGTGTGTGTGTGTATAAGCACTTATCCCTCTCACCTTAACGTTTTTTTAGTCTCCATGGTTAAATCAAAAGCTGTTTTTAAAACATAATTCATGGAGTCACCTCTGGGGTGACTGCTTTATCAGAAATATAATAGAAATCGGGTAATTATTTTGACTGTTCTCGCTGGTTTCTTTCTGTGAAGCTGCAATTTTGAACTTGTACATGTCTGTAAACTCTAACTGGAGCCCCGTGGACTAAGTTTGCTGATCGAAAGGCTCGACCACACGATTTAGTGTCATATTATGAATGCTGTATCTTCATTCATATTCTCTGTGTTTGTCTGCGTGTACGAGCCTCACTATTGGCCCTCAACTACCTGTCCATACAAGTCAGCTGTTGTGGTGTGCGCCTGTACACAAGTGTACTAAGTGAGTTAGACCTTTTGGCTCCCTTTTCCCTGTGGTTTCAGGACCAAGCAGTTGTGGAAGACTCTGATCAGGTGCGTCTAAAAGGAAGGAAGGAAGTAAGACTGCTGCTTGCTTGGCCCGGCCAGGCTTGTTTCTGTGGCTAAAGCTTACAGGTGTGCTGTGATCTGGTGCGGTCTGCTCAGCTTTCTTACTGCTCTCCTAGTTTAAGAGCAGGCAACGGTAGCTTTCATTAACCAAACTGCAGCTGCTCAGCACTGCTAGAAAGTATTTTAATATTCAGTGTATTTTACTTGAATGTTATAGAGATAAATGGGTGAATTTATCAGGTATCTATGGTGTGGGATAACACTAGGTTCTTCCTGTTTTCCTGTTTTTTAAGAGGAACAATATTGTAATGGCCTGGAAACCTTTCAGCCCCACACAAGTTGGTCTTCCTGTTTCATGTATATAGTATATTCTTATGCTTCACTGGGAAAAATAAAAGAAGATTTATCTCCTGTAGCAGAAGAAAACAAACTTCTTTGTGCAGCATGAAGATTTAGGTTATAACTAGGATGTTGGGGAGAGCATGATTTTTGCCTTGGCTAAGAGTGAATATGAAGCCGGTGTGAGGTGTGTTTTGTGTAGATCTGCTTAGAGAAAGATATGAAGCGGGACGCTTCGTCAGATTGTTTTTAGTGTTCAGACTGCCACAGTAGTGTATTCTTCAGCATAGTGCACTGTAGTGTCTTGAAGCATTTGCACTGCTGAAAGATTGAGCATGACTTGGCATGAAGAGGTGCAAAGACGAGAATGTTTTTGTATTTTTACAGGTCAGAATTAGAGATATATTTTACACTGGACATGCATGTGAATGTTGAAGCCACGTGGTGGCATCCTTTCCTTCGGTGCAACAGCAGCCACGTAGAAATCGAGCGTTTTAAGGTCTGATTTCAATGTAGAGATTTTAAATGCTGTTTTTTTTAGGTTTTACTTTGATCACTGATTTTAATGATTTAATACTTAAAATAAAAATTTCTATGCCTAGCTTTGTGGATGCTATGTCTGGTTAAAATATGTTACAGTACTGTGTGAAAAGCTCAAGTCAATCTTCATTTCTATATATTTTGCAAGAAACATGGGAAATAGATGCAGGGATTTATTGAAACATGGATAATACATGAATATAAAAAGCAACACAGAGTCAGTTTTTGCTATGACTGCCTTTATGCTTCAACACAGCCTGAACACTCTTGTGCAAACTTTGTTTATGTAATTTCTATAAGTCGTCTTCAGGAATAGTTCTCCAGGCTTCTCGACGGACATTCAAAGCCCTTCTTTGGATGTTGGATGTTCTTTTGTTTTGCTATCTGTCAAGATGATCCCACACTGCTGCAGTAGTGCTGAGGTCTGGGCTCTGGGGAGACTAATCCATAACTAATAGTATACCATTATTGTATGCATTTCTATCCAGGTTTGTCTTTTACTGCTTTGGCAGTGTGTGTAGGATCATTGCTTTATTAAAAAATGAAGCTGTTGCCAGATGGTGAGTCAAACTCTAACAGTACTTTCTGCATTCGTAATTTCATCAGTTTTAACAAGACCGTCCTCCAACCATCTTCCTATTTCCCAACCTTAAGATTGACTTCTCTTCCAAAGAACTTTAAAAACTTTGAAAGACCCTCAGAAAGCCTGAAGAACTATTGCCCAAGACCATAAAAAATCACAAGAAAATTAAGGCTCCTCTGAAGCAAAAGGAAAAAGAACATGAGGGATAACTTGAGACTTTTACACACTACTGTAAATGAAACAATAGAAAATGATCATTGTTGATAACAGCAGTGTCATGCATTAGCTTTGCTATTGAATTTAATCAATGATGTTTATGATTAACTGATTCTCACAGCAAAAGCAGATGTGACAAACAATGCTTGCATGATTTTTTTGGTCTTTTTTTTTTTTTTTCAAATCCAACATTTCAGCTTTCTCGCTTTATGCTGACAACAACCACCAGCACTGTTTTACTTTGTTTAAATGATAGCAATTTGTTAATATAGCTAGAGTAATTTATTGGACAGTAATTGGACAAGAAGACAACTGCAAATCTCAATCGGGTTTATCGAGTCATTTTGTATTATATGAGCTCCAAAAAGGCACATCAGTTTTGCTTGATCTCATTAATCTTGAATTGTGCCTGTCAGTCAGTGTATTCTGGCAGATAGTGAGCTAATGGCAAGTATAAGTTATACAGCAGGTAAACAGAAAAATCAATTAAGGATATTTTGTGTTATTTTAGTAAATGAATTGACACATATTGAATATTCATCTGTATGAAAATGGTTTTAGTGGTTGTAGACATAAATTTAAAAAATTGGCAAAAACGTGTGAATATGTTGTCTTCTCTGTGAGAAAAATCCACGATAAAGAAGCTTGAATATGTTCTGCCATTTTTTTATTTGCTTAAAAACAAGTTTTATGCATTTTATCAAGGTTAACATTTTAGGTATCCACGATCATTGTCTTTTCTGAATTGCACATTGCAGCCGCTTTAGGTTATATGCTTTTCTTATAACCATTTAACCTTCAGACACTTTATTTTTTTCTACTCCGAGTATAGAAAGCCAAACTTGGTCCCACTAAGAAGGTGATCACTGAGACTGATGACAGCCACTCCAGCCAGCTCCCATCAAACAGCCTGAACCAGGTCAAACTCATCGACTTCAATTTCCTAGCTGTGTTGGGGAAGGGAAGCTTTGGCAAGGTGCGCGATATCCAAAGTTGGAAGAACAAAGTGCATTGTACTCTACATGGAAATGATTTTTACCTGGCCACCTTCTGTCTCTGCAAAGGTGATGCTAGCAGAGATGAAGACCACTGAGGAGCTGTATGCTATAAAGATTCTGAAGAAGGATGTGGTAATCCAGGATGATGATGTTGAATGTACCATGGTGGAGAAGAGAGTCCTGGCCCAGCAGGACAAACCGCCCTTCCTCACATACCTCCACTCGTGCTTCCAGACAGTGGTAGGTAAAAGGCTTCTGGATGTACCAGGATAACTCACTCGAGGTCAAGTCAGGTCAAATTAATTCAGCAAGCGGCTTTTAGCTAAACAGCTTAGTCATAAAGTGCTGGAGAAGGCAGCAAAGGACGTTTATGACAAGTCCAATTAAAAAAACAGTGAAAGGGGAACAAAGTAACCCCAATTAAAGGGTGAGCTCTCTCTCTGTTTAAATAAGCAAAAGGCTTTGTTACAAAGGGTACCAAAGTTATCTTTGATACCCTTAATATCTCTTTTTTGTACTCAGTAAATGTAATGATCTAAAGAAATTGTAAAATGTTTTCAGTAAGTAGTGTTGTGAACTTGCATAAACTCTGCAAATCTATTATAGTCCATATGCAAAAGAAGTCGATGGCTTCCTTAATCTGAATGTCTCTTTGTTAAATCTGTAAATTGCAAATGAACGTCTACCAGCATCCAGACTCTGAGAGAGGCCGGGCTAAACTATAGCAGCTGATTAGAGCTGAACTGGCAGGCAAGGCAGAGGAAATAGGAAGAGACACAGCTTGGCATCACTCATAGCATATTCATGAATACACATACTCGCACACCCATTCGCATACAGAGAATAACAAAAAGACACTTACTCCTACACTTTTGTGACCTCTTTGTCTAGTTTCACATTTGCTGTGCAGACCTTTTCCTGCGATGCCCGTACTCGAACATTTTCTTTATGTGAATGTTTTAAATTTGGGAAATAGTCCAAATGTTTTAAATATGTCCATTTTCTTGAAACTGATCAGTGTTTGAGTTGTTTTTTAAACAGAAAATCTTTACACTTAGATAATGTTTCATTTGATTTGACTGTTTCCCTAAAATACATTCAGGTTAATAAAAATGAAAATAGTGACACCAATCGTGAAATGGCCCGATTGAGTTTTCTGTGATCCTCAAGATATTTCTGTTAAAGAAAATCATACCTGCATCACAAAAAAGGACTACTTCTTATTCTAATTGTTATTGCTATTACGTTATTTATTTTACACATTAAATAACCAGAGATAAAATAAATGATAAAAACAGATTTACTTCATTTTTTGCCCAGTTTCATAAATCTGCACAGCAGCTGTCTTTTTAAAACATAATTAGCTTAAATGCACGAGTTCCACACAGTGTTTTGCTAAGACAGCACGCTCTCAACATCGGATCCACTGAAGTCAAACCCTTTACTGAGTGAAAACAAGGAGGCTTTTTATATCAGAGGCGCAGAGAGGTCGAGAAGCTATAATGTGCATTTTGCTGAAGGCGCTGTCATTGCAGTACAGTGAGGGTCACAGCACACACAGTCCAGGGTAAAGCCCGCTTTGCCAAGAGTGGTGACATTTGGTGTCAGACCTGGTGGAAGGTTCAGCTGCGCTGTCTCCATGGGTCTGTTGTTATTGTTTTGTTCGTAAGAGACCATCAAACACATGTGGACTGGGGTCAGGCCAAACTTGTCACGGGCAGTAAAGAACCAGCAGTAGAACACAAAGAGAATATTTCCTGACACATGTCTGTGTTGAGTGTTTTCATTTTCCATGAAGCGCTTTGCTGTGGGCTATTTGGGTCACCTTGTCATGGAAAGAGTAGCAGGAAAGATGGAACAACTTAGACAGCGGGGGTAGGCAAGACGTCAAGACTGTATTTCTCTGATTTGAGGTTTTACCACGAATAGAAATGTAAACATATTTTGAAATTCGACAGTTTTTTACGTAGAACCTATTATTATTTTCTCTTGATTTCTCACACGCTCATAACTCTTCTTTCACCTTTTTCCTCTCTGCATGACCACAGGACCGCCTGTACTTTGTCATGGAGTATGTGAATGGTGGAGACCTTATGTACCATATCCAGCAAGTGGGCAAGTTCAAGGAACCTCAGGCAGTGTAAGACATATCAGTTTATCTGTATGTTTCTATGATTCGGCTGTAAAATGAATCTGTGGTTACAGTCAAAATTATATTTGAGAATTTACATTAAGCCTTTAGGTTTTATCCCCTTTTGTATTATGATCACATTAGTGTCTAATAACAGTAAAGCATAAGCTGCAACAATAATACAGACATGCTGTATTGGAACTGTTTGTTCTGAGGTTGAAGGCTCGGTTTTAAGCAGTTGTAAATATGTAAATGTTGTCATTGCAGGTTCTATGCAGCAGAGATCGCTGTTGGTCTCTTCTTCCTGCACTGTAAAGGAATCATTTACAGGTGAGTATTAAAAGGTTTACACGGTATACATACCTAGGTTGCTTTTAAGCTAGTAACAGAAAAATCCTTTGTGATGTAGCAAATGTCTTTTATAACCCTATCATAAAAGACAACCACTAATGGAAGAGTCAGCATCTGAAGGTATGTTTTGAATTCCCGCCTGCTTCCTCAGGGATCTGAAGTTGGACAACGTGATGCTGGACTCTGAGGGACACATTAAGATTGCTGACTTTGGCATGTGTAAAGAGAACATGACAGAAGGAGTCAGCACGAGGACCTTCTGTGGCACTCCAGACTACATAGCTCCAGAAGTGAGTACAGCCGCAGATGTAAAGCGTGTACTTGTGTGCGCGTGTGCTTTTTCTGTTGCATGAATTCATTTCTGTCACTGTCTGGTCTGAGCCTGTGTCACCCTTGTGCTCCAGATTAAGGTCACTGCCTCAGGACAAGATAGGCCCGCACACACACGCACACAAACGCATATACACGAGCTCTCTCTGATGACGTAAGTGTCCCAGTCAGACCGACACCCAGCGTGTCCGCTGGCGAGTCCGAACTGAACCCGAAACATACAGGCAGGGGGTTTTCTTGTGAGCAAGCATTTCTTGGATTTCTTTTAATTGAAAGCCACATTTATTTAACGTGACAGTTTGACCTTACCATTTGTCATCACAGTTGTGGTCGTCATACCAGGATACCTCCAATATTTTAATTCTCTTTGATTTGTAAGGTGCATTGGTTACATTTATATTTACAAATTTCACATTTAATGTCTTCTTCTAAGATCGGGCGATATGTTAAATCACCTACAGATAACTTCTGATTACTGATAAAACACATATATATGTGTGTGTGTGTGTGTGTGCACTGCTCCTTTGTGTACTCCTTAGTCTAGATATAAACCTGCTTATATTTGTCTCAAACTGAATAAAACTGGAAGCTGAAACAAACAAATTGTTTGGGATAAAATATGCTATGAAATGAACAGTAAGCAAAGCCTGTAAGGTGTGAGTGTTTCCATGAAAAACTAGAAGCCCGTTTCTTGAATACCTGGTTACCTTAAAAAATTGTCAGACACAGGAATGAAAACTTCCACACTGGTACCTCAAGAACACAGAATTGTGAAGAAATGGCATTGTCTAAATACACAAAAAGACACTATGTGGCAGCAGGTTCTGTGGTTAACAAGTGAAACTCTCAATAAAACATACCAGTAGACTCTATGAGCCCATATATGCATCCAGTTACCCAGCAGCGCACTCACACACACTGCTAATGTTGTTAGATTCTTGTTTTAAGTGTTTCCTTTTCTGTTGTTCTGACTTTGCTGCTCATCAGCTGTTTAGCAGTTAGACTGGATCCTACCTTAGGATTGGTTGTTGGGCCTACTTGCTGCTTCTTTTCAGGTCTTAATTATTGGCTCCAACCAAACTTAAAAAGGAAATGACTTCTCCTTCTTGGAAACCTATACAGGCTGGTTTCTGTACAAGATGGCTCAGTCACACCACTGGGAAAGTTTTTGGGTTTTCATTTACTTTGGTTTGATAGCATTGAAGTTCAAGCTACATTCAGTCTTTACCCATTGAAAGCCTGCTAGTAATCTTTGAAGTTCTTTTATGAACTTAGCAGTTTCTGTTATTTCAGGCCCACTTATAGAACAAAATGACTGGGTGTGCATCAGAAGTTAGTGAGGGTGGTCTCTGCCTGTGCAGTTATCCTTGAAAGCAATCTAAGAATGGTTAAACCACATGTTTACTTATTTTAGATCATCTTTAAGGGTACTGGGGAGGTCGACAAATGTTTATGGGGGAAAGAGTTAAGCCAGGTGTGGTGAATAGGCTAACACCTATTTTCCTTTTGCTCACTTTGGGATGACTCAAATTTTGATTCATAAATGAAATTAGAAGAAATTGTTAACGTGGTTCTCCCTCTTTTATGGGTAGGGTTAGAACGAGACATGCATAACAGGTTGAGGCTCATCCATTGCTAAATCTGAAATATCCTTTAATGATTAAGGCTGTAAAATAGATGATTTTTTTTAGTGAAATGTGCTGGAGAGGTTAGTTCTGTGTGAAACTGCCAATGCAGTTGTGTATACAAAAAGATCCAGCTCTGGGGATGGTTGTAGCCGATTAGCTACATCTTTTGTTTTTTGGTTGGAAAGTATTTGTGCCCCCCAGATAGGTAGGAGCAGCATTTATGTCTTCCCTACATCTTTCCCTTGTAGCATGAAGGAACGTCCTGCTCATAACCAGCTGATTTTACTGTTATTTGTGTGTTTGATCCAATTTAGGATTATTAAGTTCTACTATTATCACTTAAAAGATGTGTTACTCATTTAAATACTATTTTATTCTTAAAACAGGTGAAACAAACAGAAAAAATGCAGCATATATCCAGTGTACATAATATATGCTGCAAAATTGAAAAAGTCTTATTATTAACAAAGATATAAAAAAAATGACAGCAAACGGGTGCATTAGTAATTTATTAATTAATGCTGAATTTAATCATTCTTAAATATGTATTTACATTTTTTGTTAATAATTGCTGTTATTGTATTTTTTAACACATTGCATTCAAAGCAAATGCAAGTAAGCCCTTTTTAGCATAAAAAGAATAATTCCTCTGATTCATTTAATGCAACCAGTGCAAATTGTAGAAGTTCATACGCACTAAGTTTTTCCAATTCTCTGACCATTATCAGTTAGCTGGCTTCTATTTAATGATGGGCTGGATTATCGATTCTCTCTAAAAAGCCTCTCTGATAGACTGAGAGGTTAATTCCACCCACGATGCCAGGCTGAACACGCTGTGATCGCTCGAGTCAGACTGACACTAATGCACCAGCCAGGGATGACGCAGTATGGGGCCAGAGTAGCTACTGTTTCCATAGCACCGCATGCAGTACACATATTTTCAAACACATTTTTTTTTGGATTACACTCACATGACTATCACACAGTCATGTTGATGACAGTCACACATGATGTGTTCACAGGTTAAATAGGGCATCAACACATAGTTATGCATCTGTATGCATATATTGTTTTTATTAAGCTTAAGAAACCCAACCATTTGAGTCTTAATAGTCTTAACAGTTAAACATTTGCACTGTGTATCCACCCACTCCAAAGCACTGTAGCTAGCTGGAGAGTGACCTTAAAGAGACTTAGATTCACAGTGGTGACATTTACAAGGTAAAGTGAGACGAGGTGTTCCTTAAAGTGTTTCTGATAGAAGAATCCACTACAAATAAATGCACTGGCCTTTTCTGTGTTCCTGCATTCCTACAGAATCTGCTTTTGCCAGACCTGAAGTAACACCCACGGGGCATTCTGTTCATTTATTGTCCCCCAAAAGCTGTTCAAAGATTTGTCTAATGAGTTGTGTAGTGATTTGTGATGTCAGGCTTTTCAGCGGGTGTGGTGCGACTGATCTGTTTGGAACGAAGTCGCATTCAGTGAAGTCTTTTATTCTGAAAAAGGAAAAAAACAATGCACACACAATAGAGAAGAGAAAGAGAGGATGTTAAATGTGGACATGACACTGGTTGAGAAAACACCTGTTGGTCATTTCAGATGAAGGACACCGAGACAATTAGAGTGTTCATCAAGTTTTATCACATTTTATTACCATTTTACAGAAAATAATTGAGCTGACAGGGATGGCATTAATGGAAGCAGCTCTAACTGAAGAAGGAATGGACTGCAATGCAGCCTGGTGCATCTGGATTTAGGTGTGGAAACTCCTTGTTGTATTCGATGTTATCCCAGCTTGGCCACTGGTTGCCATTATACCGATATGTTAAATAGTGACGTAGGTGAGTAATGGAACAAAAAGTCAGGGCTCCGTTTCAGCGTCAGTGTTTTCTGAGAGGATGTGACTGAAGAATTTCTTTTGGTGCAGCCTTGACAAAGAAATAGCTGAAGGGGAAGGAAAAACAGAAAAAGCATAATATGGGATTTATAAAGTTCATTATATGTTTATTAATGATATGGAAGCCTCTCTTGTGTGACACATTTTATATTCTTGACAGAGGATTCCCAAAGGGGAGTCCCTCATAGTGGTTATGTCAGCTATCCATACAGCATTACATATTGTGATTGTATAACTTTGTTGCTGTGTTATTGCAGTTTTGTATATGCTTGAGACAACTGTGAGATGAGAAGTGTTTTCACACTTTCTCACACACAGGAGCTCAAATACAACCCACCAGTCTGGAAGTTTATTTCTTTGTGGAAGTGGGTCCCTGGTTAACAGTACACAGGTGACAGGATGCCTTACTTTTACTGCTATCCTGCAGCTTGCCCAGACACACACACACACACACACACACGCTCATATGTTCAGGAACACATTTATTGCTGGCTCTGTTTACTCTGACCTATATAGGCAGTCATCGGTCGCTCCCGTCTGGCAGGAATGCTCACACTGATGTGACTTTACACCTCAGTGACTTTGACACGGAGAAGAAGAGATAGCAAGGAAGAGAGGCGAAGGATCAGACAGACAAAACAAACTGTAACTTGACATAAAAGGAAAGAATCAAAAAAACATTGACTTCACAATGGGTCCATTTCAGGAGAGTATTTGAGGCTACGGAGTTGCCTGACACAGGCTGTTTTCCTGTGTGCTCTAGTCGTCCCCCAGTGCGGTGTGGCATCAGGAGGAAAAGGGTGTCTACTTTTCTGCTGACGCGTCTCTGGAGTGCAAAGCAGTTGGTGTCAGAATGTTTTATTATACATTGAATCATTAAAGAAGACCCAGTTTTCAGTCTCTGAGGTGATATTCTGTTGTAATGTGTCAGTATGTGACATTTCAACAAAGGCAGGGAGAATTTAATGTAAGATACGGTATTCATTTACTACAAACCATACATATGAACAACACTTAGATTTTCCATATTTTCATGAGGTAAATACATTTATTTACAAAAAAAATCTTTGTCAGATCGTAACAGGCGCATATAGTTAAGTTCTGTGTATAAAAATAGCTGTAATTCAGTTAATGCAGTTCTTTGTTAAACCCCTTGAATCAAAGTTGGAAAAACTGCACATCGCTTACAACTTGTTTGATTTAAAATCCAGTGTAGGGGGTCCACAGAGGAAAAGTTTGTTGCTTAGATATTTTTGTGGCTGTTCTTCAAAAAGTTGGAGGATTGAAATAGCAACCCTGACTCATGATAGAGGTGTCATCCGGCCACATGCTTTGGCATCTCTAATTCCAATTTAAACCCTCGGCCAATTACCGAACACCCCAAACTAGTGTTTTTCAGAAAAAGAGCTATTAGTAGTTTCACACAATCATTTCATCCATGGTTGGAAAAGTGAGTGAGACGTGAGAAAAAAGTCAGGGGGGGAAGAAGAAGGTGAAAAAGAGAAACTGAGAAAGATGCAGCAGATGAGACAAACACAGCGAGCATGAATATGTGAGGATGCTGCAGACAAGGTGGCAGCCTGAAAACGTCCAGACAGCAGTTTAGGTCTGTCGATTTTATATATTTAACTGCAATAAAAATGTTATAAGAATTCTATATTATCTTTTAGGTTTAGCATTAGGAGTAAAACAGTTTCTCGTGCAGCTGTTTTCTACATTATGCTCCATATACACTACATTACATTGCAATTTTTCAATAGGGTTGCTCTTAATTACATCATAATCTCACAATTTATTCATATCCTCCTGGCAACAGAGTTAAAGCAGGTGAAAGAAGCCAGACACTTTATTAGGTATACGTTGTTTTTGCTGGGTTTTGACTCCTTTTTTCCTTCAGAAACGCCTTTGTGAGACATTACTCTGACATTTTGGTTCATGGAGACGTGACAGCATCACACAGTTGCTGCAGATTTATTGGCTGCACATCCATGATGTGAATCTCTCATATCACAGCATCTCAGAGGTGCTCTGTTGGAATGAGGGTTGGTGACTGTACAGTGTCAAACCAGTTTGAGATGATTTGAACTTTGTGACATTGTGCATCACTCTGCTGTAAGCAGCCATCAGAAAATGATTACACTGTGGTCTTAAAGAGATGGACATGGTCAACAACGATACTCAGGTAGGCTGTGGCGTTGAAACGATGCTAAATTATCAGGATCAGGATTTGTTATAGGGATACCAAAGAATTCACATATTCAAGGTTTTCATATAACTGCATTTTCTCACATGCCTCTACAGTCATAGAGCATTTCAATACTGAATTTAGCTCACAATTCATTGTGATCACATGAAAGGTGCTGTTTATATTGCACCGTAGGGTGCTCATGTAAACCCCAAGGCTGCTCATTAATATCCTCAGTGAATGAAACCATCCAAAGCACAGGCACATACAGTACCAAGAAATGCTTTCAAAAACAGACCACTAAAGCAAGGTCTGATGTGCGCTGATCTGCTCCACAGCACACACATCCCTCAGAGGGATACAGCAGCAGCGGCACAGCAAATATTCATGTAGCACGCTGTAAGAGTGTTGGTCGTGAGGGTGGTACTGTGCATTGTACTGCACGTCTGTGCATGAAGAGCAAGGGTTATAGGGGCATAGGTTGGTACTTGTGTGCATTTGCACACAAGTACCAACTTGTGTGCAAAGTTGTGTGCAAAGTTGTGTGTCTGTGGTGAGCAGAGTAGCCTTGAATAGCTAGCAGTCTGATCCAGAACTGTCATGTAGCATTAGGACTAATGGGAGAGCGATGTCTGCAGCAATGCCCGTGCACAAGCGCACATACACATGCAAAATATACTCAGAAACACAGGCTCTTCAGGTCACGAGCAGAGGTGCATAAATGAATACACACATGCTGACAAATTATAAAATCTAAACACTTAACGTGTTTAAGCGTCTAAAAGAAAGAACAAAATATTTTTTTCTCCTGCCCTCTTTCACTCATGATCAGTGAATCAGCTCTCCCAGCTGCAGGGTTTGGTACAACAAGCAAAATATAAAGCAGGAAGAGAGCACAGACTCTCCATCACTGGCTGCCTGGCAGGATGAGTGAAAACTTAATGCAGGTATCAGGATTTTTTCCAAACACTAAGGTAGACGAGCATACAGATTTGGTGGAAATCTGAAGATCTAAACTTACCGCGGTGGTTCGGAGTCACGGTGGTTACCAAGGTCACGGTGCCTGAAACTGTGTTTGTCCGCCGGTGTTGTTGCAGACGGGCGATGGGTGGCAAGGGCAGAAAGTCACAGCAGCACCACATTAGTGCAGCTCTCTGCAGATGGCCTGAAACTGATCTGTACAGTCTGTTACTGATTTTTTATTTTCCTTGTTTTCTCTTTCTGCTTGTCTTAATCTCGCCGAATCTCAACTTTCTCCCTGACTCCTCTGCCATCTTGCGCCTTTTACCATCTCTTTCTCCAACTTCAACATCGTAATGATTGCTAATAAAATAAATCATGTTTTATAGTATTTTAATCACATGAGACACAGCAACAATTTTCCCCTTTTTAGATTATGGGTATCTACATATTTGATTTCATAACTAATGAGCACAAAACATCCTGTATCTAATTGTACGTATGCCATCTGGAGCTCTTTTTTTTTAATCGATCCCTCCCCTTTTTCTCGCTCCCTCTTTCTGTCTCTCTTCCTCTCTGTTTTCATTCCAATGATACAAGCCGACATGAGGCTGCAGATCTCCTTGCTACATTGACCTGATGTGTCTTCATTCTTTCCACGCTTAAACCGCTTATTGCACACAACAAGGGAGTCTGGGAGGTCAAATCTCAGTGACACAGTGGAACAAATGTGCCTCGTCACAATAGGTCCTTCGGTGATGTGTTGGCTGGCATTAACCTAATTTACTATGTTAGCTAAAACTGCTCCCTTTTAGTAAATGGGTAGAATTTTATAATTAAGATTTGATGAGAAAACAAAAATGAGTTTTGGGGTTTTTTTTGGTAAATGTTCATAGAGCTTCTGTTTACAAGGATAAGGACTGATTCCTTTTTCATGCATATTGAATGACTTCAGCAGTGGAAGTGCAAACCTTAAATGAAACAGAGTGAATTTGTTGGCAGGGATGTTTCCTGCAGGGAGAAGGATTTGAACAGACAGGCTCAGGGATTTTACCAGGAGGTTTCCTCTTACTGTGGAGTCTTTGACCCTTGAGCTCATTAAAACACTGAAGCATGATCAGGGAAATGGTCTTTTCCCTACTGCACCTTCCTGCCCTCTCACCATAGCACAAAAGAAAGCCAAGGATTAAAGCTTATCACTTTTCACCTTCTCATAGCACCGTGCTTCATGCCTCCTTAAACATGCACATATTCATCATTTAAACATTATTCAGTTTGACATTGATTTTTGGGAGCGAGCAAACATTTCGAAACTATTTGATTGGAGGCTTCCGTTCATTTAAAAACACAGTGCAGTATTTTTGTTTTTTTGCCATATTTGAGTGGTTATCAGCAAGTGTAGACGACATAGAACAAGATGGTGAAATGGTAATATGGTGAAATTAGTCGACCCACCTACTTTGGGAATTAGCACCTTAGCAGTGACAAAGAAAGAGTGAGAAATGGCTCAGAAAGGTCAACAGTATGCATATTTTCTCAGATTCATCGAACACTTGAAATGGAAGAGGAGAGAAAACAAGAGGCCAAGTAGTATGTAGGCGGCATTGAGCCCTTATATAAAAACAACTGTGTTACATTAGCTAGTCATAACTATCACCATGGTTGGTGATGACCTTCTTAGGTATAGCGAGAATCTGTTAAACAGCTGAAAGTGCAACGTTGACAAAAGAAAAACAAGATGTTAATGAAAGTAAAGAAAGTAGAGCTGCAACAGTAAATATATAACAACATAAACTTCATCCTTCCTGGCTACCTTAAGTCGTTGTCTTCATTTCTTTCACTGCTGCAGCTGTTTAATCAACCTTGTTTTTCATCAACTTTACTTTTCAACTCCTCTCATATGGCACCTCCATTCACCTTTTGTAGAAACTGAGTCAGGACAGCACCGCTGACCGTGTTGTACTTCAGTCTGGATAGAGTTGTTTCTCAACCCATATTCACCACTGGTCCATCATTTCATGTTATTTCTGACCTAATCAATGGCATTGATCTCTGATGTATGCTGTGAGGGAGCCCTGCTGACTTTCCAGAACACTGCAATGCCATTAAATATACATTACTGCATAAAAATCCTATGTTCACTAAAGTGTTGGGAAAAAAGGCTTTCCTGCCAGCAGAAAACAAAAGACAAAAGACAGAATTAAGTGTAATTAAAGGCACTTTGTGTACTACTGACACCTCAATCATCTGCTCCACATACGCAGTACGTCTTGAAGTTCCTCTAGTTACTCATAGGTGTGCAGCTCATATCTGTTTATTCAAAACAGCAATCATCTCCCTGAGCTGAGTAAAGCTATTTGCTTCAGCTGGCAGCTTATCTTGAGTATATGTGATAGCAGTCAACCTCTGTCCCAGGATGTTAGCTTCAGACAGCAGCAGCTACACAACATGAGTAAAATAACCCTCATCTTCACGGTCTGCAGAGTTGTGAAAACTGGGGGATTTGCAAAACGTGTTTATAGAATTACACGACCGTGTGAAAGGTTTTGCAAGGTTTCCATGTTGTTTGCGCTACGCTCAAGATCCATTTTGGATATATCCAGAGTCAAGTATCGACGTACTAATATAAGAGGTGTTCATGTGTAAGGACTATGAAAAAATAATGACATGGCTGCTTTGTAAACACAGTACTTTATCTTTTAACAAACACTGGAAATACTCGAAAAACTGAATGTGACAGCACAGCTCACGATATTATCTTTGTGCTGTATTAATGGGTTTTTTCCTTTTTATAAAATCCAGAGCTGTAGCAACATTCACATTCATTCATATGCATGCAAGTCTATACACATGCTTGACTTTTGTGTGAGGGGAAGCATGTGGACACACTATTTGTCCAGTTGATTGTATTCAACCCTCAGGACAGCAAAATCCCATTGCAGTGCAGAGCTGGAGGGGTGTTTGTCCACCTGCGTGTGCTTGTGTAGGTATGTGGACTCCTGTGGGAAAGGCAAGGGTCATTAAAGTGATGCAGTGAAGGTTGCGATGCAAGGTTGATCTGCCTCCACCCACCTAGACAAAATGCGTCCACTATATTTGTGTGTTGCTGTACATACAGTACATACATTCTCTATTTTTTGTGTTAGTTTTCCTTTTCTCAGGTACAATACTGTATGGTGTCCAGTCTTTTTTATGTGTTGTGGCACTAAGCTGGAGGAGTGTCCCAGGGCGGCATGTGTGAAGCAGAGGTCAGAAGTTATTCAGGAAAGCACGCAAAGCAGTACGCCAGCACTCATGTTGCACACCGAAGCTTATTTATTTACAAAGATCACCAAATCGTCCTGTTTTTCGTTTTTCTCGTTTATCTGTATGTACATGAATGTGTAATCTCAATATGCCTGCGTGTTAATGTTTCATCAAACCATTGCAACGATTTGATGTGTCACTGAGTGTAAAGCTTAACTACAGTGTGTGTGTCTTCTGGGTGGCGTTACTGTGGCCAGAACAGGCGAAAGCATTAACCTTTAACCATGACAGTGTAACCCAGAGGATCTCTCTGTCATTCAAGGAAATGTCACAGTCAAAAGAAGCCTCCTAAGAGCTCCCCTTGGAGACGTATACACTCTTAGTGTTTTATGCCACAGCCTGAGCTGTAGTCTATCTTCACAAAACAAATATTTAAGTAAAATATAAATGTTGAGTGTTTTTAATATGCAAAAGTGTTTGGAAAAGTATAAAACCGTTTTCAGCTTCATCCGCTGCTACATCGTTGTATTAAAACTGCTCTTGTAGCTCTGAGCGTGTCTTATAAATTGGCGTACGAATACTGCTGTGTAATTTGTTATCAGCTTCTGTCCCACGCGCCCTGTGCTCCCTTCTTGTCACAAGATATGAGCTTCCTATCGTCTTTGTTCAGCCGTAGCAAAAAATAATTTGATTGTTGCAGGTGATTTAAAATGTAGGCGACTCAGGGTTCATGCAGCTTCTATGGCTGTGATCATATTCTTGCTTTAAACTTTACCTCGTCTCTGTCTAATTATGGTACAAAGAGGAAAACAAGTAGACATCCAGTCTTTGAGCTTTTGATTTATTAGTAATTATTTTAAAAGCTGCTGTCAAACTTTATATGTATGAAGGTAGAATTTTAACAGGAATTCAGTTTGTCCTTTTTCTTTACTGCCCAGCATCTCATCAAGGATATTCTGAAAGTGCCTTTTGTGAAAAATATGTAAAAATGTAGATGTGAATTTGAGTCGTTTTATATAGCAACTAAGCTGCTAATACACATTCATGCAGCTTGTATTGTAGGGACACGGATCTGCAGAAGAATAATTTTCTAATAATTACATCATCTTTATTTACATTGTTGCTGACATGTTCACAGATAATACTTATATGGTGTATAGGTTAAGGGCACAGAAAAAATATCAAGTTAAATTTCTAGTTCATAAAGTGTGTACTGGAATATTTAGAGAATATTTAATAGGCTGCTGCAATGCTGTGATCTAGGTTATCATGCTTAATGATATTTTTCTTACTCTCAAACTTAATTTGTTTTTACAAAAATAAATATTTTACCAAGATGGACAAACTTAAATACCTCATCTTCTTAAAGTATAGCTGAAAATATTAGGCTGTAGAGCCTTTTATTACAGATTGTGATCAAAAATGTGGATTCAAAGTTAAGAGTATTTATAAAATTCTTCCAGCAGAAAGAATCAAATGTTATAAAAATGTGAAATTCTATCTGATAAATTTTAAACTGTGACTGAGTGACAAGGTTGAGGTTTAGTGTAGAGTAAACTTCAGGGTTACAAATCTTATCCGTGCAGTTGAAAAACAGCAGATCAGTGTTTGTCTTTGGCCTGTTTTTTTATTTTTTTAAACAGAGACTTCTTGTTTAAATTAAACTGAGCTTAACTTTTTGCTATTGTTTTTCCTCCACAGATCATAGCATATCAGCCATACGGTCGCTCTGTAGACTGGTGGGCATATGGAGTTCTGCTCTATGAAATGCTTGCAGGACAGGTAAGTGGTACAAACCCACATACACCTTCACAATGGAACTTTGCTGTCTACAGAAAATGCTAACACCTTCACACAGAAACAAGGTTTCTCACAGATTGCTCACACCTACATTTTTCCCACATATCTTAGAAGCAGCACGGCTCTGCTGGTGCCTAAATGAATTCAGATGGTGATGCTTAGTAAAGATCTCAACGCCAGATCATCATAAACACGTGGTATATTAATATAGACACCTTTTAATGTATTAGGTTTAGTTTTAGAGTCATATATAAATCTCTTTACGCAGTCACAATATTATGGCTTACCGTCCTTTTGTGAACAATAACTCAAATCCTAATAACATAAAACATCACATTTTGAGAGTGAAAAAGTATTTTGACATAATTCTACTCTTAAACAACACTGGTTGGTTCAAGTCTTCTTATGGTGAGCTTGTTTGTTTTACAGTACTACTGTTCTTGTTTATTTATGGATGCAGCATGGTGTGCTGCGAGGAGACATGAGTCAATATTCTTCAGGTGAACACATCAATAACATGTTGGCTGGTACAGAAGTGCTTCTTTTAGAATAAGTGCAAGTCAAGAGAAGGTGGACATGAAGCTTTCTGAGGAGGTTTTCATGTACTGCATCTGGAGTTACTAGTTAAGACTTTCTCTTTCCTTCAAATTATAATTTGTGTGCAAGCTAGGCCAGTAAAATTTTCTAACTGACCCAACTTTTTTGACCCCTGATGTGTTTGGGAAGCTTAATTATCTACTGTTATGCTAATATAGCATCAGTCTGAAAATGATAATGGTCCACACGTTGGTTAAATTGTTTTAACTTAATACACTGTTTATGAATATATATAACAATTCATAGTGTCATAATCATCAACGAATCAGTACAAAAATGACTTTAAATCACTTTAAGACATTATTGAGTCAAAGTGAAGCATCTTTAAAAAGGCCCAGAGTAAATGCAAAAGCATAATTGTATTGTTTACGTTAATCTAATTAGCTCAGAGAGCAAGTGGCTGTTAAACAATTAACAAAGACTTTAATCAGACGTTCCCTTCCTCTGTCCCTGCCTTGTGTGAAATTGGGTAAAGGGGGCATGACGCAGACAGGCTACCTCTAGTCGAAGAGGCCAGCGGAGTGGAAATGACGAATAATTCATTTTATGGACTGTCAAAACACCCACATTATGGTTACTGATGATAACAACTCAGTGAGCAGGGGAAGAGAGCTGGGTCATCCACTCCATTTTTCCCTGCAAGGTCTTCCTATGAAACTTATTCTCCACTAATAATAATTTTTCATATCTTTATTGTTCTTGTTGTCTTTATTTGTACGTAGCTCTGTTCAGTTGAACTGTTTTTTTCTGCTCTCTTTTTATTCATAAGAGAAAACTGTTGAGTTTACTTGTCTATAAAAGAAAGTACAAACCGCAAATGTTTAGAGAGCAGCAACCATTTATTTATATGTTGTGTGTCCTAACACACTTAGTGTTGTCTTTTTTGACTCACAGCCTCCATTTGATGGTGAAGATGAGGATGAGTTGTTCCAGTCCATTATGGAGCACAATGTGTCCTACCCCAAGTCGATGTCCAAAGAAGCTGTCTCTATCTGCAAAGGGGTGGGTGAACTTGACAATGAAACATGATTTGCCATTCATCAGTTTTTGTGGTTTTAGCAGAAAGTCAGAAATATGTCAGTTGAGTTAAGTTTTATTTATATAGTGCCAATGTACAAGGCACTTTATATTGCAAGGAAAAGACCCTACGATAGTAGAAAGAAACCCACAGCATATGGATGACCCCCTGGGCGACAACACTTGCTAAGAGTGGGGAAAAAACTCTCTTGTAAAGGAACAAAATGACCAGTTTGGTTAAGAGGGAAAGGACAGCTGAGGATATATGAGTCTGTTTGGTACTAAAGAAAAAAACCACAACTGTCGTTGTTTTTTAATTTTTGCTTTTAAACACATTCATAAAAACTCATTCAACTAAACATTCAATGTGACACACGTTTATTCTCCTGTTTGGAACCGTTTCTTCTGAGAAGCTTTCACACTTTTCCTGACGAAGCTCTGCAGCCTTCACTCTCTTCACTGAGGCTAACATAAATGAACCTCCTGGAAGAGGGCTAAAAGCTCTTACTGCTACTTCAGGTTTTGAAGAGCATTATTCGTCACTGACCATGAGAAGTAAAGCTTAATTTTGCAGGAAGAATGAAATGTGGTCTCTTTTAAATACTGTCCGGGAACTCATCTAAAAGTCCCTTTCTTCTTCCCACTCAGTCCCCATGTCTATGGCCTATATATTATTAAAATACTGAAGAGGAATTCTAGTGGATCATTCAATATACTCATCACAAGTCAGACTGTATCACCAGGCTCATGTGCACTTGTTCCACTGGGTATGACTGTATGGAAAAAGTGTACTGTCAGACTGAATTCCCTCTTGAGCTGGTTCGTCTGTGGTGTAAATTATTCAGGGGTCCTTTTGGTCTCATCAATTTTGAAAAACAGTGAATGTTTCTAATTTACAGCCAAGGTTATCATGCATCAGGAAGCATGCTTACACACTAACACTAAAGGGTGCAGTGCCAAGAAAATGTAATAATCCCTCCCTGATTTCTTAACTTTTTGCATATTTGTCACGCTCACATATTTCAGATCATCAGACACATTTTAATATTAGAATGATATTTGTGTGTGGGGAGGATTCTGTGGAGCTGGATTTGTGGAAAGGTTGGAGTCCTGTTATGTCTGACATGAAACTAACACAGTGTTTTATAAAAAGAACGTCATACCAAGAGTCAAACATGGTGGTGGTAGTGTGATGGTTTGGGATGCTTTGCTGCTTTGGGACGATTTACTGTAACTGATGGAACCATGAATTCTGCTCTCTAGCAGAAAATCCTGAAGGAGAATGTCTGTCCATCAGTTCATGGACTTAAATCAGATTGCGATGCTTTGGCATCTCCTTAAACAGGGTGTTCATGCTTGAAAAACCTCCAGTGTGGTTGAATTACAACAATTCTGCATAGAAGAGTTTGCAAAAATGTCTCCACAGTGAGATGAAAGACTCATTTCCAGTTATTGCAAACCTTTATTTGCTGTTTCAGCTCCCAAGGGTTCCAAAACCAGTTATTAGGTTTAGCAGGGAATTACTTTTTATACCGGGACATGTAGGTTTGGGTAGATTTTCATTTTTTCTCCCCTAAATTAAATCATCATTTAAAAACTGTCTTTTGTATTTACTCAGGTTACCTCTGTCTAATAAATAAAATTTGAATGATGATCTGATACATATAAGGGTGACAAATATGCAACAAACTAAGAAATCAGTAAGGGGGCACAGAATAAAGCCTGCCATAAATACTGAGCTGTGTAATTTCAGACCAATTTTTCTACAAGTACATTTGTTAGGATGTTTTTCTTTTGTATTAGGAGTGTTTCACATTTCTCTGCATCTCTGGTACACATATTTCAAAATAATGTTACTAGGAAATGTAACTTGAGACAATGTACAGTGTTAGTATTTTAATGGAGATGTCTAAGATGTGGAGCAGAGTTTAGTATTTGTTGTGTTGGCTCATTACTGGCCTTGTTGGTCACTGACCTCACAGAATGCACTAACCAGGACTGTTAGCAAGTCTGTTTCAGCAGTTATTGGCAAATAGCTTCTGGATTCCACAGAGGGGAAGTAAGTGGTACATAGGGTCAGTGCAAGTCAAGCAAGAAAAAATAGTGGGTTATTAATATTGTGTGCCCAATTTTATTTTAGCACAAGAATGTTTGACAGCAATGACATCATAAAAAGAGTTTCTAGGACACTGAATTAAATGAAAACACAGTGAAAATCTGAGTGAGCTATAGTTTATTCAATCAGGGAATAAACAAGAAGGCAAAACATGCACATTAATTGGATGTAAAGAAATACATGGTTTTTTTGAGGATGACCTGAATTTTATGTACATTGCATATGACAGTTAATAGATATCTATGAAATCAAAATTGGTCAGTAAAATTATATTTAAAAACTCATTTTATTTGTTATACTTGGAAGGTGTTGAGAAACAGAACCGCACACATTTATGTTTTTGTGAGCCTACAGTGAATTTAATAGTGAAAGTGGCAGTAGTTTTATTTCTGTCCAGAGGCTATGCAAAGTCAATGAGCTGTGCATTAATACGCTTTGTCTCCCTGTCTCTCCCTCGACTCCACTTGTGTCTCTTTGTCCTCCTCTGTCCTTTCTCCTTTATTTTTCTTAGCTTTGTGTATGTGTGGGTTTGCACACAAAAGTATAATACAAATTCTATGGGGACTTAACTCTGTTTGCAGTCATATTTTGGGCTCCTGTCTTCCTTTCTGCCTTTGAAAAAGACTTGGTTTAAGTTTACTCTGAATTAGATAAGTAGTACTAATGGTTAAGTGTAAGGTAGGTTTACTGGAATTTAGTGGCAGCCAGTGTATTGTCCTCTGAAGTGGAAGAAGCAGAAATATGTGCCTGTACTAGTCTTAGTCCGATTCCCTGTCCTAGTCCCTGTTGGGCAGGGTGTCTGCGATTTTTCTCACCGGATACACACACACACACACACACACACACATATATATATATATATATGATAAATATATATATATACATATATATATATACATATATATATATATATATAGCGCTTGACAGCAGCCCAATCCACTGAGGAAAGACAAAATGATGAAAGTCAGAAAAAGCTAGGTAAAAAATGCTATTTTAAATGTAGAAGGCATTCATCTGGATGTACAGTAGTCTCAGTAGATCAAATGTTCACGAGGCCTGCAGGATACTTCCTGGTTTTTAAAGGATCATGATTATGATAGAGTTTCCTGCCCCATCATGCCCTTTCTTTTTGAATCACTCCAAATTCTCCTTTTCTCACTTTTCTTCTCGATTCTCAACTACCGCGCCCCTGCTGCCCAATCCGTCAGATCTTAACTATTTTATGTTCTCAGCAGGAACAGCAGGGTGGTGTCAAGGTTATGTAAACTTTTGGAAAACGTGCAGCTAAACTGTTTGCTGCCAGTTCATGATGTGGTGAAGTTTTTGAAGTTTGAGCGTTAACAGTTGGCAGACAGGATGATTAAAGGCTTCCTCTGAAATGTCAACACTAGACTTGCAGTTTTCTGATGGTAATTTTCACATCACACTTATGCAAAGTTATTCGAGTGCTCAAGATCCAGAACAAGTTTGAGTGTTTGATACTGTGGTGAGCCAGCAGCCGATTTCAAGTACATTTCAGCAGGATTGCAGCAGGATGCTTTCTTGGTGTCACCGACAGTCCTGTAAAAGGCTGCAAAGGACTTTTTCTTCCTTGTCAACATCTGTCTGGTGCACTCTGCCAGCTGAATGCATGCCATTAGTTCAGATGTGACCGAGCCCACAGCCTTAAGGGTCTTGCAGAAAGGAAACCGACAATAAAAATCCTGCAAGTTTAAATTCAGGACTGAGTAACCCATTAGCATGTTCCTGTATCAAAGAGACATTTTTTTAAAAGTCTAGTAATAAAACTGAATTTGTGCATCTGACTTTGGTGACTTCCTAAACATCTCATGTAGTGTTGAAGACCAGTCAGCATGACTGAGCTGCATTAATCACTGATTAGGGATTTAGCTGAAGGTGAAATGCAGTCTTCCATCCTTGTGTGTTCTTGTTTGCATGTATATGCACTCTGTAGAGAGTACATACATATATAAAAAACACCCAGCACGCCCCTGCGGGCGGTTTATCCTTCAAGCTCGGGTCCTC
>NW_024582709.1:246209-262488 GCF_018398535.1 Haplochromis burtoni | reverse complement strand
ACCGAGCGTCTGGCAGCACAAATGAACCAGCTGCTAGTTAACGAGAGACACCCGGAATGGCTAACCGAAGGTCGGACGGTCCTGATCCCCAAGGACCCCAAGAAGGGACCGGTCCCCTCCAACTACCGACCAATAACCTGCCTCAGTACTACATGGAAGCTCCTGTCAGGCATCATATCGGCTAAGATGAACAGGCACATGGGTCAATACATGAGCGGGACACAGAAAGGAATTGGCAAGAATACCAGAGGCGCAAAACACCAGCTACTGGTAGACAGAACAGTCAGCCGAGACTGCAAGACCAGACTGACCAACCTGTGCACTGCCTGGATTGATTACAAGAAGGCCTATGACTCAATGCCCCACAGCTGGATACTGGAATGCCTAGAATTGTACAAGATCAATGGGACCCTAAGAGCCTTCATCAGGAACTCAATGGGGATGTGGCGTACAACACTAGAGGCCAACTCCAAGCCCATAGCACAAGTCACCATCAAGTGCGGGATCTACCAAGGAGATGCTCTGTCCCCACTGCTGTTCTGCATAGGCCTGAACCCCCTCAGTGAGATCATTAACAAGACTGGCTACGGATACCGACTACGGAACGGAGCAGTTGTCAGCCACCTCCTGTACATGGATGACATCAAGCTGTATGCCAAGAGTGAACGAGACATCGATTCACTGATCCACACTACCAGGCTATACAGCAATGACATTGGAATGTCGTTCGGACTGGAGAAGTGTAGTCGGATGGTAACAAAGAGAGGGAAGGTAGTCAGAACTGAGGGGATTGAACTACCAGAAGGCAACATTGCAGACATAGAGGACAGTTACAAGTACCTGGGGATCCCGCAGGCAAATGGGAACCATGAAGAGGCCGCTAGAAAGGCTGCAACCACCAAGTACCTGCAGAGGGTCAGGCAAGTCCTGAGGAGTCAGCTGAATGGTAAGAACAAGATCCGGGCCATCAACACGTACGCCCTGCCCGTGATCAGGTACCCTGCTGGGGTAATAGGCTGGCCAAAGGAGGAGATAGAAGCCACTGACATAAAGACAAGAAAGCTCCTTACCATGCATGGAGGGTTTCACCCCAAGTCCAGCACCCTGAGGCTGTACGCTAAGCGGAAGGAAGGGGGCCGGGGACTGGTGAGTGTCAGCACCACAGTCCAGGATGAGACAACGAACATCCAAGAATACATTGGGAAGATGGCCCCAACTGACCGAGTGCTCAGTGAATACCTCAGGCAGCAGAAACCCAAGAAAGAGGAGGGAGACGAGGAACCATCATGGAAGGACAGGCCCCTGCACGGTATGTACCACCGGCAGATAGAGGAGGTGGCTGATATCCAGAAATCCTACCAGTGGCTGGACAAAGCTGGACTGAAAGACAGCACAGAGGCACTAATCATGGCAGCACAAGAACAAGCTCTGAGTACAAGATCCATAGAGGCTGGGGTCTATCACACCAGGCAAGACCCCAGGTGCAGGCTGTGTAAAGATGCCCCAGAGACAATCCAGCACATAACAGCAGGGTGCAAGATGCTAGCAGGCAAGGCATACATGGAACGCCATAACCAAGTGGCCGGCATAGTGTACAGGAACATCTGTGCCGAGTATAACCTGGAAGTCCCGAGGTCAAAATGGGAGATGCCCCCAAGGGTGGTGGAGAATGACCGAGCTAAGATCCTGTGGGACTTCCAGATACAGACGGACAAAATGGTGGTGGCTAACCAACCGGACATAGTGGTGGTAGACAAACAGAAGAAGACGGCCGTAGTGATCGATGTAGCGGTTCCGAATGACAGCAATATCAGGAAGAAGGAACACGAGAAGCTGGAGAAATACCAAGGGCTCAGAGAAGAGCTCGAGAGGATGTGGAGGGTGAAGGTAACTGGTGGTCCCCGTGGTAATCGGAGCACTAGGTGCGGTGACTCCCAAGCTAGGCGAGTGGCTCCAGCAGATCCCGGGAACAACATCGGAGATCTCTGTCCAGAAGAGCGCAGTCCTGGGAACAGCTAAGATACTGCGCAGGACCCTCAAGCTCCCAGGCCTCTGGTAATATACCATTTACAGAAGCACACCCTGCACAAATATACCAAAGCAATGAGATCAATGTAAGCATTTAACTCGGATTTTTCATTCATTGTCGTTAATTTATCCAGGTGAAAAGTCTTGAGATCTAAATCTCATTTCCAAGAGACACCTGGACAACAGGGCAGCAAAAGTTATAACAAATACATAGTGTTTTTTCTTTGGACTGTTAATACTGAACTCCACCAGGTTCTGCATCCATCTCCAAATGAGCACTTTGCTTTCTGTTGCACTTCAGTCAGGGCAAATCACCAAACTGTAACGAGAGAGCAGGTGCAAAATGTGTTTGTAAAACATACTCTAGTAATATTCCAGATACACATACACACATAACAATTTATATTCCATTATGAGTCTTGCTTCTGTGCATTTCAAATATTTGGCCTGCATATTTCCCACTGGTACGGTGGCTCTAATTTTGTAGTCAGCAAGAAGGTAAAGGCAACTGAAAAGTCAGGAAAGAAACATTTAAGTTTCTTATCATTTCCAGCACATTATTTGAACATTTATTTTTAACTAATGCCAGTGGCCTTCTGCTTAATTTAAAACAAGGACAGGTTGTTTGGTGGTTTTGCTTCCTTTGGGTCCCTGCATCTTGTTTTACTTTTTAACAAAGTCGTCGCTCGATGTGCGATTAGAAGTGGTTCTCTGAAGGCAGAGCATGCAGCGGGAGAGAGGAAAAAACCCCAATGATATCACTCTTTTTAAGACCCATCTGTTTAGCTGTCATTTGGTGACCTAGTAAAGAGGTGGAGTCACATGATGAAACATGAAACACAGCAGTGAAAGAACTGAGCTGGAAGTTTAGTTCAGAGAGATAAAACGAGTGTTTACCAGTGTTTCAGGATCTTCAGTGCTCCACAATATTAAAATAAATCTTTATTATCATTATTATTATTATTATCCTTAATCTAACTGTAATTTTTTTTGTGCGTGTGTGTGGCCATGAGCAGTTGATGACTAAACACCCATCCAAACGTCTGGGCTGTGGCGCTGAGGGAGAGAGGGACATCAGAGAACATGCCTTCTTCAGACGCATCGATTGGGAACGTCTCGAGAACAGAGAGATACAGCCCCCCTTTAAGCCTAAAGTGGTAAGTCTTAAAGCACACATAGGCTACATGTATGGAATTACTGTAACCAAGGTTAAGATAACTGGTAGCTTTCCGAGATAACTTTAACTTTCATTAAAATAAGGCCGGCAGCGTTTATCTGTCAATCATTTTAAGTATGCTGGTCATCAGTATTTCATCCTACTCACTGCACACAGCACTGCAGTTTGCATCATGCACCACAATGGAAAAATTAGAACCCCTTTTCTTTTATCATATAACTGTTATTTATGCATTTATTTATTTATTTTTTGTATTATCTGTCAGTAATTTAAATCCTTCTAACAACGGGCCCTCTTTGTGTCATACTGTTTTCTCTCACACACGTTTCAATGCTTGATGCAGTTTAGAGGTTGGAAGGGAGACTATACTTGAATACCTATAGAAACATTTATATCCTGTTAACATTATTATTAATTCATAATAAAAAGTGGCTTCAGGTGATCTCCTCTCGGTCTTAAGCACATGTAAACACATGCAAACAAGACAAGTAGATAAATACAACCTTGTGAACTGCATATATCTATAAAGAACAGATGTGCTTATCTCAACATGACAAATCTGTTATGGCAAGGCATCTAATAGCCCTCTGCTGTGTTCTCTACTCCCTGGGGGACTATCTGTTCTTGGCTGTTTGTTTACGAACTTCTGTCTCAGTCTTCAGTCAGATTTGTCTCAATACGCACAAAAACTCAAGAGTTACTGGTTAAAACTTATTAGATTACTGTACACAACCAGAGTAATGCATCTTCACGATGCCTCATACTTTATATCTATTGGCTGATTGCTGTATGAATTTATATGTTCACAAATTTTGTCTTAGATTTGCAGTATTCAGACGTTCATTACTTGGTGTTTTTCAAATGGTGGATAATGTCAGAAAATAATCTAGACAAAGTTATATTTTATGAAGTATTAAACACCCAAATATAGGAGATCCAGCGACGCTAAATGAAATTTATATATAAGTTTATCTGTGGATCAAAAACTATATAGACACAAGTACAGACAAAGCAATTTCAGATTATCCTTATCTATGCAAGCCACACCGTGTGCTTACTTTCCTAAGGGGTTCATTAGCATTTGATCCATTCTCTTTTAAAGCTCTACTAAGGCCCTCCAAACAGTATTTCTTGATTGTGTTATAAAACGCACCATAAAGATTTTCTTCACCCAAAAAATTAACATCATGTCACATGACATGAGTTAATGTTTATTTAAGGATTTTGTAAAGTTTATATTAAACAGATTCATTCCTGTGAAGGAGAAATGACGGAAAACTCCCAGATGACCCCTCCTTTCTGGTCTTTCCCCATCTGCTTTATTTATCCACACACACACGCACACACACTCTCCACCAGCCATTCTGTCATGTTGTGTTTGGCTCTTTAGCAGCCAGATATCAAAAACTCTTTGACCAACTTGGTTTGTTCAGAGAATTACAAATTCAGCTGCCTCCTTGGCTGCTGAATTTGCAAGAGGGCATATGATGACAATGTTTTAATTAGTTGTCATGCACCTTTTAAAACCGCCAACGAAATGCCCTCTGGTATTTCTAAAACCATATCTCCATTAAGAAGTAAATGGCCTGTATTTGTATAGCGCTTTACTTAGTCCCTATGGACCCCAAAGCACATACACTACATTCAGTCATCCACCCATTCACACACTGGTGATGGCAAGCTACACTGTAGCCACAGCTGCCTTGGGGCGTACTGACAGAGGTGAAGCTGCCGGACACTGGTGAAGTGTCTTGCCCAAGGACACAATGACAGAGACTGTCAGAGCCGGGGCTTAAACCGGCAACCTTCCAATTACAAGACGAACTGCCAACTCTTGAGCCACAATCGCCCCTAAATTAAGCATAAGTGCTATAGCACCTTGTGAAAAAGATGACAAGCAAGTCAGTGTGACTGCTTCCTGCCTCACAGCTTACTTTAAGTCTCAGAGGCACGAATCGGCATAGTTACAACAGGTAAGTTGGAAAACATCGTTTATTCAGGTAAATCCATCACTGAAGAGGAGTACTGTTTACACAACATTGTGATGTCATGGTGTTCTCACTTATTTGCTCTGTCTGTTAATGTGTGCACAAGTGAGCATTAGGATCTGACTGGGATACAGTCTCACTTTAATACACATTAATACTTGTCATTATCCTTGCCTCTGGTGGAAGATTTACTTTATTGCAACAATTTTTTTTCCATCAGTAAAAGATTTGATTAAATGCAGTTACTTACTGCACGCTCTTGTATTCTTATATAACTCAGCAGATATTGCATGATCACAACACATTCACACATCAACAACAAGGAGAGTGCGAGCACATATGTACGAGATGTGTTGTTGGCGATCCAATGTGTTGTTTTTGAATATAAACGAGACCAATGGTGTTACTGAAGAACATAATATATCATCCTGACTGGATCGTATGGTTTATAATGTGTAGTAAAATAGCTGATCTAATGTGACTGCAGTCCATTGTAACCCATTAATGGTGATTGACAATGGTAGGAATGTCTATTAAGAATTTAAAACACAAGATGGAGAGCCTTACCACTGGAGTAATCTACTACCCACTCAAGAACTCAGTGTCATAAACATAGTGGGAGGAAATCAGTCTTAGAGTTTCGTAACAGCAGATCCAGGCTCAGAACTGTACAGCGTTGTATGTCTCACAGTAAATACCTAAGTATTGGCTTGGGACAATTAATAGAACTGTTACATTAAATGTAGCCTGAAGTTACTCTGATTTCCAGTGAGCCATGTGAAATTTGATACAGCTTTAACATAATGCTCATTTGTCTTGTTAAACCAAGCTGTAGGCTTAAGCTGCAAATGACATGTGCTTTGTCAACAATTGGTCAGATCTCAGTGTATAGTTATAAAGAGCACACATTTTGCAGCACATCAATCATGTAGAGCACATATGTTTGCAAATTTCAATATAGACTGCATTTCTTTAAACAAAAAAAAATATATATAGTAGGTCACTTAGTGCTCTATATGTGTGTGTGCCTGTGTCCATTACATATTCATTTTGTAGTTTTCTTCTGTTTCAACCCTCAAGGGCTCCAGTTCTTCTAATAAGGTGAATCCTGACCTCTTCCATGTAGTTTTCTGCTGAGTGTGCTGGGTTTTCCTGAAAATGCTTTGCGTTTGTATGTGCGGGTAAATGTATGTGCGGAGGAAGTGTAAATATAAAAGGTTAAAGGAGATTAAGGAAAAACAGAGGTGGAATCATTCCTTGCATTTACGCCTTGTCTCTGCGTTCGTTTGCTGCACAAGCCTGCAAGTTTGTTGCCGCGTAGGGGGTGGTAATCAATATCGTAGGGAGAAAGAAAGGTCTCTGTGAAGTTGAAGGCAGGTAAAAGCATGCAAATGTCCATGCTCTTGGCATAGTGCATGTTTGCATGGATCTAATAGTTGCAGAGAAGTTGGAAAGATGACAGAGGTGGAAAGATAATAATTAACATTTTTGAATGCTCCCTGCAGCCATGTAAAGACACTTATGGTCTATCATGTCCATCTCGCTGTGCCATTTAATACAATGTTGTTTCTGATTTCATACATCTCCTTCTCACAACTTACCAAATATGTTCCTGTCTTTTTAATCCACTCCTCTTCTTTCCTTTCTCCCTGTGCATCTTTCCTTGCTCAATCTCACTTCATCCGCCTTATGACAGCTTCGGAATTGCAATCAATACACTAGCTGCACCCAGCTGGGAGACTTTTACCATCTGTATCTATTGGACCGGGTGTCAGATAGCATGAGGGACATTGTCTGTGCAGTAGAATGATTGTCATGGCAGGCTCACTTAGCGTTGATCCACTGTTCCATTATTGTGCTGAATGCTGTGACCGTTCAACTGTGTACTGCAGGTAGCAGACACACAATTAAATGCCAGCAACATTCAGCTAACTGTGTTGGTATTTGCTATGAAACCAGGCCGATTTCTTCAGAGTACAAGACACTTGATGCCCACACGTTTGACGCCTACTTGTGGATGGCCGATAGTGTTTATGTCAAAAAGAAGTAGGTCAAAGCTGCTGATTGATAGTAAATGAAGGCAAGGATGCAGGGCAAGACAGAGTGGGAGGACTTAGTCACTGCACAGAAGTCTTGGAACGTTGGAACGTTGAAGGAAGGGATGTGCATGGCTCATAGGATGCACGCACAGGCACACACACTGAGAAAATAATGGCAATATGGGTGATTTTTGAGTCACTGTGGCTTTGGGAAATAAGAGGCAAACACCGTTGCCTTTTGCTGAGGATATGAGCCTTTCCTCTTGTTTTTTTGTTGTTCATTTTGAAGTTTTATTTATTATGTGTTTTTGATTTGAGGTCAAGAGAAATCGACTCTTTATCACATTTTCTGTAAAATCTTTGAACTTATTGGTTTCCCATCAAACACAGTTTATCTGTCACGGACCAAATTTGTAACTACAACACTGCAATATCTTATAGTCAAAAGACGTATTTAAAGAAATATTTTGGGTTGGGTTTTTACAAGTTGAATTCATTGGAGCACAGCCAGTATGCAGTTTGCAATACAAACTTTTGATTTCATCTCTCTTTTATCTTTCTGCACCAGTAATCACAGGCTTCAGCTGTACTTTGCGATTTAGTCACATTATGGCCTTGTGAGAGCTAAAAAGCAAAGAAATTTCCCTACAGATAAGCTGTTCAGATCCAAAGCACATTTCTGGAAAACCTTTTCTTCCACACTTTGACTGATGTTCTCCCTTAAGTGGTTCGTTGATGTTGACAAACTAGCAACCCAACAAAGAAAACATAATGTTTGGAAGACGATGAGAACAGAGTGCTTCCCAGGCCGCTGGCTTCAGGGAGCTGAAGGTAGAGAAAAAAGAGGAAGAGAGAGTCTTGGCACAACTCTTAATGGAGGCAGGCACTCATTTGTCATCCTAAGTAGCTGAGTGTTCTTTTAATATGCTTGGGCACAGAGGCGTGCACGTCTGTATGTGTGCAGTGAGAGAGGGAGGGAGATTAAAGATGAGAGAAAGTAGGTCAAAAACCCATGTAGGACACTGTGTCACTATGTATGAGAGGATGTATCAGCAGCATCATAGCCTTGGTCTCACCCAATCAAGGTTGGTTGAATCACATAGTAAAAAATAGGAGTTGTAAAACCAGCCTTGTGCTTTTCCAGCAGAGCATGTTTGTGCGCCTAAAAAGTCACAAAAACACTAAGACCATGTTCCCAAGACAGTGGGTCAAAAGATAATCTTCTTTTTTTTTTGTTCTTTATTTTCCTATATTCAACATCCAGAATATGGTATTTTCTCATCAAAGTCCTTTACTTGGAGTGTGACGATCTGACGCCAGGAGCTAAACTGTTTACTCAGCGCTCGGTGCTGCGAGGGGTAAAAACAACACTAACCACTGTCACAGTGGTTTCTGTTGACAAAAGGGGGGGGGGGGAAAGCTCACATATGCTTTACGTACACACTGGTTAGAGTATTGCTTGAGAGCAGAAGCCTCATGTCACAAGGAGTTTTGTGACCTAGAAAGGAACATCTTGGTGCTGGAGATTGTCGTTGGAGGTCAGAGTTAAAAATGTGCTGCTTCACTTCAGCGATGGATTGCCAGTGATGGATAGAAGAAGACAAGTGGGCAGCAGAGACGCAGCGGTGGAAGGATGCTAGCCATTACCCATCAGGTGCCCGCTGTGTGCGAAGCAGAAAATTCAGAGGCCCTCCACCACACACGCACACAGAGAGTCACATCTTGATGTGCGTCTTTGCCCTCTATCTACTCTGACAGGGTGGTGATGGCTTAGAGCGAATGTCACCTGTCAGTGACAACAGTCGCAATCAAAAACCTCACACACAAACACACGCCTCTTAGAAACAGCAGTGTCTTATGTTTTCATCGTATGTTGTGTTCACATCACCTGGCACGCTCTGTCTAGCCTCCTAAAAAAATAGTAAAGAGAAAATAAAAATAGAAATGTCTGCACCTTCATACTTGTGTGTGTTTACTTGACAAACAAAGACAGGCATACCTTAACACACACACATAAAAACAAAGAATTTCCTGTATGCACAGTGACAGTGATGTCAATTTAAGCATGCATAGACTTAGGCAGACAGCGTTATCTTGTTTGTGAATGGAATATAGGACAACAGCGAAAAAGGTCAGTTAGTCAAGAGTTTCAAATCCAGGTCACAGTCAGTCGTGGGCTTCAAATGCCCAGATACTAATAATTAAAACTGATTGAAAGGGGCTGAAAACAAGGGGAAGACAGTATATAGTGGCTGGCCAAGCTGAAATTGCTGGTGTTCAGTGGTCATAGCGTTTACAATCCAGAGAAGGGACAGATGCTGTGATGGTGGAGATTGATGTCTGCTAGGCTGTTTTGAAGTGATGGGTGAAGCACAAGTCAGTGCATGCCAAGAGGAGTTTGCTTAGCAGAGGACAAAATCAAGCTTAAGATGTCACCACTTGACTAAGTAGCTGGATATAAACATATTTTATCTGAAAAGGTTTAGCAGGTTTCATTATTGTGTTATAAATATTCTCCAAACAAACTATTTTTACACACAAATTTACTTACTCATTAAATATTTTCCTTTTATTCAAACAGCCTTTTCAGTTTATTGCATCATTGATTGTTTTTGTATAACAGCAGAACTAAAGGCGCTGTGGTTGCTGTCATCCTTTCTTTCTCTTCATGTACTGTGTTAGAGTCTCATGGAGTTTGGCAGAGTGTGTTATGCTATCAGTGAGCTGCAGAAGTAATAATTCGTGAATCGAGTATGAACATTTATCAAGTTGTTCACTAAGTTACTAGAGTATGAGCATATGTGTATTTGGGAATTTGTGCATCCACATAGATGAAGTCTGTGTGTGGGTGGACGAGTAAATGAGGATAGAGAAGGATTTTGTTTTCCTACTTTCATTAAACAAGATAATATTTTAAAATTATTCTAAGAAATTATCAATTTGTCTGATTTCTTTACCGTCTTGCCAACCCCAGCTGGGCTGGTTAAGAGAAACCTGGACACTGAGATTCACCCTTACACCCTTACCTAGGGCTAATTTAGTATGACAATGATTGTGAGAGAAAGCAGGAGTTTCTAAATGAAAACAGGGAGAACAGCCTACTAGGAGCTTTGAACCATGAGCCTGTGGGTTTTGAGGTGCAGTGCTAACCACTGTACCACCCTACCACCCTTGGCTTTCATCATTACCTTTAGGGCAAAATTTTAAACCTGTGCTTGGAGATTGAATTGAGCAAACCTTGTAGAGACTTGATCATGACAAATAAAATATTGTTTCGTTTCTGTTTCTTTGCCTTTGATACCATGGCATGCTTGTGGTTGGAAGCCACACTCCTGAACAGACAATTACAGTGGAATACGCATAACTATGAATGGCATACACAGAAACATTACTAGAAAACACTGAACACTGTAAAACAGATTTTGTACATTTATTATAAATTTCGTCTGAAGAAAAACAAGCAACTCATGTCATATCGCTGTAATTAAATTCGATGTGAAGAGCAACAAAATTATATGCACACCCACGTCTGCATACATGCAAGTTCTTCCTTTGCTGAGGAATTCTCTGAAGCATTTCTGCATCTATCGTATGACGTGATCTTACTGAGTGTCCCCTCAACTCACAAGCATGAACACTTTTGACGGCGCCCGTTCTATATTGCACCCCACTCATGAATATAGTAATTAACCCCTCTGTGACCTTGTTGCACCTCGATGATGTTGTCATTCTTGTTGAAGGAATAACTTTCTTCTTCTGTAACATACTTAGCTGAAGCCAAAACAAGGGCTTTGCATTGCAGCAGGTTTTCAGAGTTTTTGGAAATGGAGTGTGGCTTATCCTGGAGGTCCTGACACGATTTCCTCTCGTAGAATCAGTTCACAGTTTGTTTGTTTGAAACTGCGTTGCTGTTTCACAGCTGTGCCGATGTTGGTTCGGTATTCAGATGGGTGCGTTGTGATTCAGGTGAGCAAGATGTGGAGCATGTAATCTACATTGGGGGGGTGTCAGGTGTGAGATCTCGTCCATATCTATGCAGGTCAGAGGCAGAATGAAGAAAGGTTTTGATTAGTCGGCAGGTTAAAGCAGGAGTATTTATAGTTGTTGGCTTTTGCACATTGTCAAAATACCCAGGCTAGTGCAATATTATTCTGCGATGTGAATGGCGAAGACAATAGTAGTGACTAATGATGTTAGACAACGACTATGATGAGTGTGTCCTGTGCTTTGGGCGCATTAGTGCAAAATTACCAAGTAGTTAAAAACAAATCCTGCTGAATGCAGTGGCTGCTGCCTACAAAAAATTGCTGTATACTTGCCTTTTAAAGAGATGCAGTGTGCACACTCCTGCCTGAGCTCCACAATTTCTTCTCTGCCCTGTAGAGTCGATCTACTTTACTTTTCAAATCATTTTCCACACCTAACGTCTAAACTGCTCCCTCTTCTCTGCTTTCTCTTTGTTTTTTTACAGTGCGGCAAAGGAGCGGAGAACTTTGACAAGTTCTTCACACGCACCCAGCCCCAGCTCACACCGCCAGATGAGCTGGTTATTGCCAACATTGACCAGGCCGAGTTCGCAGGGTTCTCTTTCATCAACCCCCAGTTTGTACACCCGTCGCTCAACAACAGCGAATGAGAAGGATGGGAAAACCTCTGTGAGGAACCTTTCTGCTCATCGCTACCCATTTAAACCAACCACCCACCTAACATCTGACTACCATTCAATCCTAATGTGTTGGTGTTATTCCTAAGCAGGATTCTAGGGCATGCACATTTTGCCAGTATATATTTTGAATTGGAGAGGCTGTATTTGTCTACAATTTAAGAAATGTATTTCTCTGCGTATAAATCTCAATGGATTGAAGTTATATTCTACAGAAATAATTGGCAGGTTGTAAATTGTATCTACTTGGATAATCACAGTATGGATATTATGTGATAATCTGAGAAACACTCGTTAGGCAGTGTAGATGCTATAGCCAAATATGAAGGAGAGGCGGTGCAGGCGTTTAAACAGCACCTTGTTGTTCAATGTTTCCTGTATAATGTTTACAGTTTTTCTCTCCTTTGATTTCATGGTGGTGGTATAAAATGAAATGTTTTTACAAATTGATTCTAGGCAGTCTCAACTTCCAGTGTGTGTGTAGCAAGCCAACTGAAGGATTAACGGTGAGGTCCTAAAACATATGCAGCCTGTAAACTCATAGGTATCAAAGTGTTGCGTCATTTTGGCAACAAGTTCACTTGGCTTTACTATTATCAGCCACTTTGACCTGATTGTGACAAAAAATAATAGTTTTAGCTCCCAATCCCTTGTCCTTATTAAGCTTCAGCTTGTATACTTTCCTTGTCAATGATTTTGTGGACAGTATGCGGACACACAAGTTTAACAGTGGCAGTCTTATTAACCTACCTTGAAATCAAACCGTTTACAGTTTGTCATAGTCTAACACTTTTTAGAGTTAATCACTGTTTTGTCCCATGCTACACCCACAGAGCCTCACATTGGTCTTAAATGTTGTAACAGAGACTGTAAAGAAATTTTCAGTTGCTGAACACATGACATTTTGTATCAGTGTGCATTAACCATAAAATGTTTTATTGAGTATGGTGTCATCAGCTTAAAAGCTGATAAAACACTGAAGTTCGATGCAGAAATTTGATATCAAATTTGAAATCCTTTCCTGTTGCGTTGCTGTAATGAGGACAAACTTGTCTTTCATTTGGAGCCATTATTAGTTAAATCAGTTTTTGTTTTGGGGGTTTTGTTTTTACTGTTTTTACAGATTTGATCTCACTCTCATACCGTATTTTTCCATTATAGCAGAATAATATTTTAATGTACTTAAAACTGGTGTGTATCTCATCTGTAAATAATTGCAAGTTCTTTAAAAAGAAAAGAAAGTATAGCAAGTTACAGTTTTATACCAACGCCTGAATGTGCTTTTATTACATCAGTTAAATAAGCCAATATTTGTATGTTAAAAGCCCAGTACAGATCAGCACTGTAACAGTTTCTTTAACAGAGTCCACATTTAGAAAGTTGTGAAACATTTGTTCTACTCTTTGTCTGAATTATATAAAATTCTTCTTTTAAAAAAATATAATTTTTGAGCGATTTTGACTGCAAATTGTGTTGATTGGATACACGTCTGGCTGTTGACCGTCCCTTCATATCTGCATGCTGTTGGTAGGCATCATTCATGCACGTGATACATTACGGTAAATGCTGCATGCTAAAAAAGTACGAAACTCCAAAGAATAACAATGTCACAGTAATCAAAATCGTGGTTTACAGTAAGTACAGATCCACTTTAATGTTTTTACTGGTTTCTTAAAGAATGGTGACCGTGATTAGCTTAACTACATGCTGGCTAAAAAAAATCCTACTGATAGCACTTCACTCTTAATGGAACAAGTTGTCAAAATGTTAGTAGTAATGTCTCAAACTGCTCCTGCTTGCTCTGATTCTGTATGTGCTGTTTAGTACAAACTGTATTTTTCTTTTTTTTTCTTTTTTTACAAAAATGCACTATTTCCATCTCAATTCGCCCACACAGCTCCAAACAAACCCACATTCAGCTTGTTTGTAGGTCTTGCCTTGTGAGTGTTAAACAGTCAAAAGATTAGATAGTAAAAACAACGCGCTCCTTTCTCCTCTCTTACACCTTTTCCTTTACCTCAATCGAAAATGTCATGAAGTCAGGAAAAAGGTTAAGGATAATCTGTAGGGACTTAGAGAAACAACAGTGGTGCTAGGAGAATGTGACCTCCACTAGCAGTTCATCTTAGAGAGACCACATCTGAAGTATGTAGGCTGTAAAAATGTGGATAAACCAGTAAAAGGTGTTACTTCATTACCAAGGTTGGATTTGTTCAATCCTACGAGTTTAACATATTGCTGAAATTTCAAAACACATAATTGTATTAGGAGGTTTATGGACAACACAGCAGTGATTTGCAAGTGGTCTGCATCCCTTAGCAGCAATGTTGATTGTTAGCTTTCGAGATTTCTTTAGTAAAGGATTCTCTAGTGTATGATATGCCAAAGTAGAAAAGAAAGGAAGCAAGGAGGCACTGAAAAACCGTTCCTTTGCAGTCAGAGAATTCGACCATCTGTTATCGTGGTTGCTGTTTAAATAACTGGTCAAAAGACAATTTCACCAAAAACCAGATTTAAGGTGGGCCGTTACACATCCCTGCCGATTATTATCGCTGCTTAACTGAGAAAACTAGTCAGCTGTCTCAGTCATTCAGTGCAGATAGATTGGTGATTGTGAAAACAAGCTACAAGATCAACAGTGATTTGCCAAAAGAATGCAGATCACAGGATTTGAATGCTATCGAATAGACATTTATTATAGCATAAATGTAAATACATCTAGTAATAGCAGATAGACTTAAATTGCTTTTTAAATTCTTTCATGAGACCTAGTCGCTGTCACAGGGCTTAGATCAGTGCTGTCTTCTGTAGAAGCTTGATATACTGCATATATATTGTATAGATATATATATGCACGCGTATACACTCTATGTCCCCGTGCTCCTTTTGCCTTTACCTAAGAGAATTTGGAACACAGAGTCCAGATCTTTGGTGAGTTTTGGCTTAGACACTCTGATAATTGGTAGATCAGTGGGGGGACCACACGCTCTCTAGTGTCTCATGAATGTTTATTATAATCTTAATGTTGTGTTGTTGTTGCTTTTTTTCCCTTTTTGGTTGTTTCTTTTTTTTTTGCTCTCATTTTTTTGTTGTCAGTTTTATTTCTCTAGCATCTGCACAATTCAGGAATGTTTCAAAGGATATATCTCAGTATCATACTGCAAAGCTTATATCTAACTGACATAGATAGGATGGATATTGTTTGAATGTAATTGAACTTAATATTTTGTCAGTATTTTTGTCCGATCTCTCCTAGTTTGTTTCCCATCTTATACGGACATTTGCATGTGCCAAACTTGGAAAACACCGGAATTTGAAAATTGCAGCGTCGCACTAGCTGCGGTCACCAAAACAACTTTGTTTGGCAGCTTCTAAAGGCATACGCTGCTGTATAGTCAGTTGGCCACATTACAGTAGCATGCTAACACGAGTATACAGTGCACATTGTGTCAGTACACTTAACAATGCCAGTCGGTTTGATAATCTACTTATCCTGCACGTTGTTCCCTTTGGGCAGAACATTTCATTTGGTAGAGCATTTGATATTCACAGTGAATTTCAGAGAAATGAGAGAAAATATTTCTTGTACATACTCAGAGTTTGCTCAGCAGCAGTCTTGCCCTTGTCTAAACCTAACTTGCACCTCTGTATGTGACAAGTGCTGACTTAATAGCCTAGCTTCATCCCTTTAATAGAATCTCTGTTGACTTGCTGTGTTTTCAAAATGTCAAGTCACAGTCGGTGTGGGCATAAAGATTATTCCTCCCTTGTGTGCCTTTCCCAGCTTGTACACCTATACTGTACATATTCTTTTTACTCTTTGTCTACCGTGTTCTAACCTGAAGTCTCTTTTCCATTTTTACTTCATATCACAACTCAGCGTCTCAGATCTTAATGTTAAATGTGTTTTCAAACTAGGTAATTAATAAAAATAATAATTCACACGAATGTAATTTTAAAGTTTTTTTTTGTCACTGTCACAATAACCTTTAACTGTCTAAAGATTTTAAACTGGATTCATTCTTGCATGTCTCCTACCTTTACCTCCCTGTGCCTATTTATGACTGTACAACATGGCGAATTAATTAATATTCTGTATCAAAAATATCAAAAGATTACGCTTGTTGATGGATGAGTGAAGAATGAACAGGTGATGAATTGGGTTAAGCCGAAATGAATGACAGGAGAGATGATAATTGCTCGTTTTGAAGAACAACCCCCGTGCCTCATCATATTGAACCGTCCCTCCTTTGTCCTCTCTTTGAATCAATCTGTAGTTCCTTCCTCAGTGCCTAGGCCATGTAAATCCATTCCTCATTGATAGTGTCCCCCACCTTTTAGATCCTAGGGTAGTGGTTATTGTCTCACTTTGTGAGTCTGCACG
>NW_024582709.1:233709-241209 GCF_018398535.1 Haplochromis burtoni | reverse complement strand
TAAGTGACTTGTTGGGTGATCCAGAGAGAGCATTCTTCACACGAGGTACAAGCTGTTTGGGGCTTATCCAGATAAAAAAAAAAAGTCTTTTTCAAGAAATGGCCAAGGCGGCAGCAGAATTTGCAACAAATATAACTTAACAGGCTTATAGAGATAGTTTCAGCGGTCAAAGGGGGTTAGATTGATTATAAGGTAGACCACAGAGTCACAAAGATACTTGCAAAACAGGTCATTTTTTTAAATTTTATTTTATGCATAACATTGTGGTAAATCCTATAGCAGAGCTTGATTTTTGTGCTGCTGCTTCATATCAAAACAATATCTGCTGAAATCTTATCGCTGCATGTGGTTTGAACTACAAATTCACTGATCCATATCACGTCACTTCACCTCCCTCCCTCCCGTTCACCTGAAGAGAGGTGGAGTGAGGAGTTGGGGTGCCACGTGCCTCACTCCACGCGGGCAGAAGGTATTGCTGTTTTGGATAGTAGTGGTGCGCGAGCGACGCAGCTGCGGGTCAGGTTCAGTTAACGGGCTTATTTCCAGCCAAAGCCGAGATAACGCGGAGCGACTGAACAGGAAGACAAGAGAGAAGATAACAGAACACCAGGAGAAAGGCGTTTCATCGACGAGTCTTCTTCGCGAAGGTAAATTATTTTTAGCCAACTTTTCCTTGAGTGTCCACTGTAAGCAAGTCGTTACAGAGACTATTTCGAGGAGGAGAAAGCAAAAAAACAAAAAAACAACAACAACAACAACAACAAAAAACACGGAGTACTTTTCCTGTTGTTGTTTTCTCCCCCATGCTACTAATGTTTTTGCTTAGCTCCAATTAGACTGAGACTTGTTTGAAATATTAACATGTAAAACACATGTTTTCTCTTTGTCTCCATAATTACTGTTGAAGCCTTTACTAAGCTTTGTATGTGACTATCCTTTACTCACATCTGCATGTGAAGGCTGGAGTTGCTTTTCTCTGACACATGTTAGCGATATTCAAAAGGATTTGTTGCACGTTGATTAAAACAAAAACTTAGAAGATAAATGTATGCTTTAAGTGGCAGTCGAAGAGAAGCCGATACCTCCCTTATGCCGACTCAAAGTCTATTCGGTTATTACACCCTTTCAATTGTGTCACAATGCCGCTAATCGACACGTGAAGTGCTGTAACTTGCAGGAAAACTAAAGTATCACATGTGTGACAAAGAATATCGCTCTTAGATTTTTTAGGATTAGAGGGATGGAAACGAATTAAAAAGAGTCGTTGAGACTTTTAAGCAAAACCCACGGCTTTAAAACGGAAAACAAGACACATGCAGTATTTACTGTGCGCATTCCTAGGGCGTGTATTAAAAGGACAGTTGAGGTATTCTTGTTTAGCATTAGGTTTGGTTAAGTTTATCACTGATTCAATACGAGAACGTGTGTGAGTGGTTCAGTACCGCGGACAGCGGTTTAAGCCGGAGCCAAAGATTAACTGGTATCAGTAGCCTAACAAACAGCTGGCTGATTGCACTACAAACAACAGTCTCTCTGGCTAAATGACATAATGATTTGTTGAAAACTCCGATCGAGATTGAATATAAGGCTAATATATTTGCTTTATGTCATCTGACATCTAATAATTACTTGATTTGTTGCTTCCATTAATATGATGGTGGCCATTCAGAATGATTATGTGTTATAGTTATGAGGTTTAAAATAGTAGATAGTTTTGTGGTGTTGTGATGGAAAATGATTCTGTAAGATCTGATACATGTGTACATTATAATCTGACCTAATACAAATCATGATTATTCTATAGTAAAATAATACTAAACTAATCCTTGGCATTTGTATAATTTAAGATTTAAATAGGCAGCTTGTGTCATTGGGTCAGTGTGTCAACCAAACAAACATTGTTAAAACACTCATTCAGTATGGGGATTATTTCTCAACAGTTTCAGACGCATACAGGCTACATTGTGGATACTTGTGCACTCGCCAGGTGAGAAAGTACTTGTTGCATTGAGGTACATGTAGGTAGTTTACAGTCTATTATTATCTGGACATAACGGTTCAGGCTGTGACTCAAAGACAGAAAATGTGACTTCATGCACTTTCAATTGAGTCTGTTAGATTTGCAGAATTAGCCCCTCACATTTTGTAGAGCTTTTAATTTTTCTCCACTGTAAAAGCCTCTTTAGCCACATAGCTCTTAAAGAAGCTCAAAGATGTATCTAGAGGTTTGGTATTTAATTGAAAGTCAGTCGACCTAAATCTTGGGGTTTTTGTTAAGCACTGATTTTTACTGATCTCATCATTAAACTTCTGCAGGCACTGTTTTCTTTCTGTGCCCATGTCATAAATGCCATAAATTAAATACACGTTTAAACTCTGGCTGGCAGTTTTTATGTTTATCATGGCAGCCTTGTAAAAACATTATTATAGGCCACGTTTCAAACATGATAGGATCAGAGACTGTGCTACACAGAGTTATACAGCCCTGTCCCTGTGTCTTGCCATTAAAATAATCAATTCTTTTCTTTTCCCCATCCTTATTTCTTTGTTGTTTACACATAACCAATGCTCACAGTTGTCACTCATGACAAAAGCAAAATGTAGCTCCTTTTTGATAAATGTGAACAATTTCCATGTTCCCCTGTTATCTCCGTGGCAGAAAACATTGCAATCACCTAACACTGACAAAAAATATAAATAACATATCATTAGTAAATAGATCGGTGTAGGTTTAATCCATGATTTAATGAGCATATCTATTCATAAAAGAAACCCACGTACAATATGTCTTTTGTCAGAATTGCAGGATTTATTAAATTAATTCTCTATTCCCAGTGTGGGCACAAAGCACGAGCAATTAAACAAAGTGCATTAAATAAGTGTTCCCCATTGCATCAGTTACTGTCCTGGTAGCAAATCACTTGGGTCAGCGATCGGCCACCCTCTAAAAAGCACCCCGATGGGAATATCCCCAAAATGTAAACACAGTGCTCTCTGCTGATCACAGCTGCCATGTGCCCAGTTTTTTAAACACCTATTCTGAGTAAGACTCTCAAAGTTGCTGTTAAAGTTTTACCGGAGTTTTAAGCATTTCTTTCTGGGTCTGTGGAAAATTAAAGTAAATGTATTGTAGAGTGTAGACAGGATGTACTTTAGGATGCCTGTTCTAGATATATTTTATCTCCAGTTACATTTTGAGATCATTCTGTGCCTATGTGGCTACATGTAGTATGTCTTTTTAATGTTTCCTTCTGTAAACCTTTAAAATGTATTTGCCTCCCCGTGTCTTTCTCCTGTTTCCTTTCTATCCCCTCCCCAGCATGTAAAAGTGCACAGCCAAATAGGAAGCCTTGTTTTGGGACTCACTCATCAGCTCATTCATGCTTAACTAATTTGTGGGCCTCTCTGTATAGCGTTGCCTGGCGACGAGGCCAAGTCAGGCACTTATAAATAAATGGGAGACTTGTTCTTACAACAAACATGAGGAAATGATGTTAGTGCTATTGCTGTGGGTCACTATTTTATTCTGTGCCAGAGTCAATGAAGTGTCTACCCTTTTAGAGATCACAAAAGTGCCATTCACTCATTTTATTAAATAAAGTGAACCTGTCTGTGCTCTTTGTTATGAATATGTCTAAGAGAAAAAAAACAGTTCAGATAATTGTCCCGGCTTTACACAAAGTCATGGCAAAGGAAATGGGGTATTTAAATGGTCTTATATATTTAAGGGTATAAGCTATAGCCTTTGTTCAGCCTTTTGCTATTATTTTATATTCTGTTTGTTTATTATTCTTAGAAGATATAGAGATCAAGTGGAGAGGCAAGAAATCATGATATTATATGATGGCATCCTCAAGGGCTGATAGTTCAAAGCCAAAATGCTTTGCTAAAAATCACAAGGGAAGCACATTTGGAACAGAATTAAATGCTTGAGCTATATCCAGCTCTGTATCCAGAGCTGCCCTGTCAAATTAAGATGATCTGACATTACAGAAGAGAGATGGACTGCATTTTGATACAGAGTGCTTTAGAGTCCCGAGAGTGGGAGGGAGACACATTAGGTCAGCTGGTTAAACTGCCGTAGCAACATAGTAACACAAATTGGCAAATTTTTCACCAAACTTTTTTATTTTAAAAATACTAAAACTATCCTCTGTCTTGACAACTTGAACTTGCACCACCATCACCACCTTTCTCTGCTTCGTGCCAGATGAGGCATTGTAAGCTGTCTGGCCTACAGCAGAGATTGGGCTTGGACTATAGTATGAATTTTGTGATTTTAAGTAGGCATGCCTTCAAGCAAGAGTGGAGGCATGTCCAAAATTAGACCACTGAGAAATTATTCCTGCTTGTTAGCTATGTGCTTGAGGCTGGTGTGGATCGAAAATGCTCGCTTATACACAAGAACATGTAAAGAAATTGTTACAACCTTAACTGTTGTTTATGGCACCTTGCTTAAAAGCCAAGACTATATGCTGATTTGAAGTAGTCTTTAAAATAAGGAAACTAAACTCAGTGACTTATCTAAATGAATCATTTTAATCGAGATAGTAAAGGTAAAATAATTGTGTCATTTATTTGGGTTTGTGTTATTCGATTGTATTTGTATTTCTTAACTCTATCACGGATTGAGGAAACATAGAAAAATAGCACTGCTTGAAACCCCTTTATGACACGTTCCCTCTGTAAGATTTATTATGTGTGAAGTGAGGCTAACAGAAACTGGCTGTAGACAACTGGCTCTGCAATGATGTGTTCATTCACAAGTATAATTTGTGAGATATACCGTATGACCCACTTCATGGATATTTGTAGATCTGATGCATGGCTGAGCTTGTGGATATATACTGTTGACATGTGTTTCCCCTTTAGTATGCCTGCTGAAAATATATAAGCAGTTCCCAGCCACACAGTGATGGGGCTGCCAGCTTCACCCAGCTGTGACTGTGGCTTGATGACATGGCATATCTCCTCTCTGTTGCTTTGGACTGCTATTGTCCTTAGGCTCCCCCAGCCAGCCCTGGCAACATCAGCCAACAGGAACTAACTCACACAGTGTTAGTTGCCTGTCCACATCAGAAGCAACAGAGGGACATGCACTCAGCCACGCTCTTACAGCCACAGTAACTGGGTCAATAAGCATGCCAAAAGAGATCCGCGCTACGACACTGACGAACCCTTGACGCAGAAGAACAAATACACAAATTCAAATGAGGGTGTTCATTGCGAGATTTCATAGATTTCACAACCATTTTGTGGCATTTTGAATTGAATTCCAAATACAACTTCAAACTCAGCTGTGATGGACATCATCTATTCTTCATGGTAACATTGTGACTATTTTAATTTGTGACTGCATATTTTAGTTGACAATCAAAGGTATCAGTCAAAAATCATGAATTCTTTTATAGCAATGCTATTTCATGAACCACGAAAGGACTACTGACATATCATAATTATACAGAGATATGTTGATATAAATAATAATTTCATTTGGATAACTTACTACAATTTGTGTTCAAGTTACAATATATTTTTATTACCAAAAAAATATAGATCAAAATGTGTTTTCTTGCTTTGCCATCGTTTGATGAAAAACCTCTGGATTTTCAGTTTAGGGAAAATGCTGTATTTCTGGCAGTGAGCCATTTAGATTAGGGTTGACAGGAGGGTCGGTGCATATTAAGGAAGTAGGCAGAAAAGGAATTGCCCTACTTTTGGTGATGATGTGCCCTTTACTCTAGCAGTTGTGTACATTTCCCTTACTTCGCCTCTGGGCCCCTAGTGGCCTTGTATCACATTAGTGGCAGAAAATTATTTACTTTCATTCAAATTAATTAGCAAATGTTTTTGTATTTTGAGCATTCTGACTTCCATTAACTACATAAACATCCCCAATAAAACTCATTACTGACATTTTAACTTGCTTATTTTTTTTAATGCCATTTCTATGTTTTTGCAAAAAAAAGCAACTTTTGAGAAGACGGCAACAAATACAAACCTCGCATTTATTGATGGATGGTTTCTAGTCACAGGTTCAGACATTTTCCTCCAAAGGCAGCTCTGATAAGTATGCAGGAGAAGGGTGTTTTGTGTACTCCTTTGATCCCACAACAAGAGCCAAAGCTTTGGTGCCCGTAGCTTTGAACATTTAAAGAGAAAGCTTTCAAAATGAAAACACATTTTTCTCATCTAAGATCAGTCACAATTACTGTCCTTTCAAGAACAGAACAATGAACAGAATTATTAGTATTAATGAATGACTGGTTATGGTAATTGTGTGTGTTGACAAGTGTGTTGGATCTCACTGATTATGATGGACTAAGAACCTTTTTTTTGGTGCTGTCTTTTCTACTCCTGGTTCCTGCTTTTCATAATAGTAAGAAACACAAGCTAGGACAAACCTACATGTAGTTTATTTTAACAGATTATAGATGATAGATGAAACTGAGTGCTTAAGTCTAAAGATGACATCTGAAACTAGAAGACTTGTTATTTAGGTTTTTTTTAAAGGAATAATGTAAAAGAAAAGAACCAAACATGAAAAATAATACCAGGTCTGTTAGTATGGGACCCCTGAATGAGGGAATTATTATTATTGGTTGCACATTCTATTAACTGGTATATGTTTGCAAATAATTTTATAAAATACTCTTACGGAGTAAAACGTAACACATTTGGAAACTCTACAAACGTTTTTAACACTTGAAGCATAATTCAGCCAGACACTACAGGGGCAGTGATGCAGAAGTTCCTCCATTTGCCAGTGCAACAGTTTCCTCATAATAACCATAAAATGTGACAATAGAGACAGGATCATATTATATTTTTATACAATGCAATTTTCACTTCTTGCCTAGCGTAGGGAGAAATGGTTAAAACTGTTTGGAGAGCAGTGGTATTAATTTATGAACTCATCCGTAAAAAACATTGTTAGATTAATACTTAAAACTTGTCTTGTGTTCAGTCCCTATGGCGTGCTAAAATGCTTGCTTAAGCAGCTTCTAAACTTGTGATTTCCCCTTTCACAAAAGCACAAATGAAGGCTTTGTTGAGGTTAATTAAGTCAGGTGAAACATTATTGAGTATTTGGTGGACTAGACCAAACATGAAAATCAGCAGTGCTCATTGGTTTTCATTGTTTTTACTTTGTCAGGTAACACAAAGTCAACCATGGTTATTTCTAGTCCGAGACACTGATTTTTATTGAAAACAGCTTGTGATTTTATACTTCTTTTTTCCAGTAAAAAGGCCCCAGAGCTGTGGCTGGTGAGGGAAATGGCTGGCTGATGGAAGTTTAATGGACAGAGGTAGAAGTGAGACAGGTATACTTTACGACGGCAGAGTGAAGGTGGTGAACAGGGCAAGGCAATTGGCACAGTGGAAATTGGAGAAACTGATCCTGAGGGACAGGAGATAAAGATTACCACATGCGCAAACACACACACACACACACACACACACACACACACACACACACACACACACACACACACACAC
>NW_024582709.1:228444-233689 GCF_018398535.1 Haplochromis burtoni | reverse complement strand
ACACACACACACACACACACACACACACACACACACACACACACACACACACACACACACACACACAAGGCACACAAAAATAGATCCAACTTGTAGTGTTAGCACCACGTGGAGGTGACTAAAGGTCTTGCAGCAATTGATGTAAAGACCAGAACCTTAAATACTGCTGGAATTTGATGACTGGTTGATTATCAGGTGTGCAGGTTGAGTCACCAGAGAGATGGGAACTTGGTACACACACAGAAAGGCAAGAAACATTTTGGACATCAATGCAATTGTATTTAGTCAGATATTAGCTGAACTATTTTGTTTGAAACAGCTCCAGCTGTTTATTAATAGAGACTTTTTCTACCAAGCACTATTACAATTTGATGCCATGCACACCATGCTGAAAAGTTAACAGTCACATTGGATCTGATACAAGCACAAATTTCTACGGATAAATATCTATATCCACACCATGTGCACACCATGTTTGTCTTGAAATGCTCACTAATTATTAGCCAAACAGTAGTAAAGCTTGGAAAAAGTGCAATGCAAACTAGTTTTCTTATTACATCTTGGAGTGTAGCTGGACAGTTGTTGCAGACAAGTCCATCATTTCCATTCAAACCATGACTGTAACAATATGCTACTGACCAAAGCAATGAGTCTTTTGCCAACCAGTTGTGGAATACACATTTTTCTCTAATGATAAGTGGTTTTCAGGGGGTCACTGACTTGGGCCAGCATGATTGGGACTTTAACAATCTTTTTCCAACAACTACCATCAACCTCTGGCATCCAGTCACATTGAAACTGGGTGCCACATGGTCATGAACTATTCTCTTGGCCTGTGTGACTGGGGTCTTAGTTATTTGATTCTACAGTGTCACCATGATTGTCACACCCTTATTTACTGATGGACAGAGGGGGCAGGGGTTGCTCCAGAATTTTTTCATAGGGGCAATATGGGGGCCACTAAAAATAATGGGGTGGCACACCAAAAACAGAATTTCCCAATTTATTTATGCTGTTGTCAAATATAGGTTACTTGAAAAAAAAAGGCAAAAAAGAAAGAAAGAAAAAATCATTTGCCTAGTTAATTCCCTGCTATTAGAGTTGACATCTCTGATAACATGTACATATGAAAACCAAATAAGATTTTGAAATTCATAATAATCTGTTTTAACTGATTGACTGATTAATTTACTGGAAATTCTGGGTGGTGTGCAGTGCCCCCCGGCAGCCAATGTCCCAAGAGAATGTCTGAAAGATCATCAGAAAGCCTGGAGAACTGTTGATTAAAAAATATTTTAAAAAATGAAGGGTTGTTCAAGACTGTATAAGCACAGTCACTACTCCAGTGTGTGGGTTTTGTACTGTACAGCTAAAACAGCCCTTCTGGGTAAGTGAAGTACACAAAAAGGGTTACTCAGTGGAATGCATCCATCTACTTACAGCTCAGTAGCAATTGCCTGAATATACAGCCTTTATGGTCATTGTAAATGAATAGCTGCTGATTGCAACAGAGCCAAGAATAGCTTAGGTTTAGTAATAGTCCTTTTCCATTAATGCTGCTCCTGTGCTTGGTGAATTCTGATTACTTACAGTATGTGCATTTCAATTGCTTACAACTGGCATCACTATATGAACTGTGTGGTTTTGATCTAAAGTTACTATGCCCATCAGACTTTGTTTTTTCTCTCACTGTGTGCTTTAACTGGTTGAGATGCCCACCCTCAGATGACTGATACTTCAGTGGTTAACTTCTGTTAAAAGGGAGTTTTTCCTTCACATTGTTACCAAAAGCTTGCTTAAAGGGAAATGATCGTCTTTCTCTCTACTGTATTACATGGACTTTTCCTCACTATGCAAACTTGTTCCTCACTACATGCTGACGGTTGCATGGAGATCTCACTCTTTTCTTCTAACTTGGGCTTTGTATTAAGTCTTCATATAAGGAATTGTTGGAGGAAAGCGATTTCCAAATGCGACGAATTTTCTGAAAAGTTCAATCCCTTCACAAATTCTCTCTCCATCTTCCCAAGCTCACAGTGGGTGCTCAAAGTAGCAGCATGCTGAGATCTCATTATGTGAAATCAATTCCTTTCAACATGTATCTCAGCCTCCCAGCGCTTTAGCTTCCGGCAAAAGTGGGCTTCAGCTAAGAACAGAGCCATCGTTTTGTTTGGCAAGCACTCACATTCATATGCCGTGACATACTGTATGCCAGCTGTAGTACATACATAACAGACAGTTATGTATCTACTACATAACTGCTTTAATAATCATAGACATGATTATTAAAGCAGAAACAAATCAAAACAAACTCAGTTTTGTAATTCTCCTTTGGGTGCAATCAGTGCTGTTAGGTACATTGCAGGAGTATTCTTTCTGCCTGGAAGCAGTCAAGGGTAGTCAAGTGAAAAACTTTCCTCAAACATGCTCTACTAAATCTTTCGTCCTGCACAGTTTGGTTATTTAAAGATTAATGGGAGATTTGAAAGAAAGAGACTCATTCCCAGATTTAAAATTCAGCAGAGATAAAACTGTCCTATCTGCAGGTGCGTTTGTTACTTTCTGTTTCTACCTGATCTCCATTTTCAGTCGTAAGCCTCAGTTCGAGTGATATTAAATATTGCAGAACGTCACACATGACAACACCCAAAGGCCCAACCACCACCTCTGAGCACCGAAAAAAGTGGATTTTACAAAAAAAAAAGGAAAAAAATAAAAGTAAAAATGTTTATCTCTCTCTCCCTTTCATAGCTCCATTTTCCGCCACCGGTGCCCCCCTGCTCTTGAGGCTGTGGTATGAGCCTATGTGGCAGGAAGGCGCTAACGTTGCTGAGCAGCGTGTTCGCCGTCTGCGGCCTCGGCCTGTTGGGGATCGCTGTGAGCACCGACTACTGGCTCTACCTGGAAGAGGGCGTCATCCTTCCTCTCAACCAGAGCACCGAGATGCGCATGTCGCTCCACTCTGGTCTGTGGAGGGTTTGCTTTTTGGCTGGTGAGTTAGTTTGAAGTCAGAATACAGTTTGAACACAGTAGAGTAGATTTCCTGTTAGTCTCAAAAGCAGTAACAAAGTGGAAATAAAATCGTAATGCCATCTTTCAGAACTATTTTTATTATACACAGCTAAGTTTGAAGCACACATTCACCAAAATTTTTTGCATTGTCTCGTTTGCAGTATATTGTGCATTGCATTTTTTCCCTCTCATTTCTTTCCTTTTTTTACTTCTCTTTAACCACTAGACTGCTGCAAGTATAGAGGATGTATTTTTGTTTTTGCTTTGCACTTGAATATTTGAGCATGAACTTTGAAACTTTGCCTTCACCTCTGCATAGCTTTATGATCCATCACCTTACCTGTATACTATCTCCAAACTGTTTTCCAGTCCTATGCTGTATCCTTCAAAATCACTTTTCCTGTTGATAGAGAGCTATTCAAGACTGCTTCTCTCATGATTTAACCGATTGCTGATTTACATTCAGTGGTGTCAGATGAAGTTTTGGTTGGTGCAGACACTCCTCTCTGCTCCTTAACTGGACTTTCCTTTTCCTTCTTTTTGACCTGCATTTTTCACTTTACCATTCCACATTAAAAGCAACTGCAGAAGCACAGCACATTGCATGGATAAACACCATCTTAACGTGTTCCTCCACAGTTCTTGATTGGAAAATATTGGAAATACTAACCGTTTTAAATCTTTTCTTTAGAGAAACAACCGTCCAGACAAGTGTTGTCCCAGAGTAAACCAGGTATCCATTCTTGCTCTTACCCTCTCGATTCCTCCAGTATTCACAACACTTACTGTACTTGCAGTACTATGTTCTGTTATTTTGCTGGATATCTAGATACCAAAGAAAAAAACAATCTCCTTTATGTTTTGTATTGCATCCAATGATATTTGTGCTTAGGTCTTTAAAAGTTGTCAGCTGACATGTACCTGCACTACAGATGCTTTTATTAGTTATGCTACAGAAGCCAGACGTATATTAACCAATTAAAATAACATGCTTTTTCCTCTTTTGCTTGGTCATTAAATTGATTTTGTCTGATTTTGCTCACAAGTACAGATCAACACAATGTATTTAACCCACCGTAGTAGACATACCAACAGTTATAATCATACTGACTCTTCTTTTTTTATTATTGGTTTAACTTTCTTTGATCAACTGTTTATGCATCAGTCAGGACAAGAAGGACGTGTCTTTCAGGAGTGTTTGAGCTTAGTCATACTCTAAGTCAGATGAGCTGTCTTTAGATTGTTTCAGAGTTCACTTTACTTGGTTAAGTTCTGGGCGCTGCCTGGGAAAACCGTAAAGCAGGTTTTTCCCAGTATTTCTGTAGATCTAATCTGTTCTGGTTTGCCAGCTGCTGGAGTGTTAAAACAGCTGGAGAACACCAGCTTCTTCCTGTCTAGAGTATGAGATATTGCTCACCACCAACCAGTATTTCTTGTTTTTAACTGAATGTCCACATCTAGGGAGATTAGCCACACTTCCATTTTCTTTGTCTAGCTTTGCATTAAATTATAGTTATTTCTAAACTACTAATACTAATTTGTAAGCCTTTCCAGTCTCTTTTTTAAGAACAGCAAACCTAAAAAAGGTGTTTCAGCAAACCTGATTTTATTGATTAAATTCCATCTTTACAAACTTGTACTGTTTAGCTTAACATTTCACTTTAGCCAGCCTACACTGGGAATGTTTCAATTATTTTGATCAGTATGGTCAGAAAGAATATTTGTGTTTTTCTTAAATGGTAACATAACCTTTAACATCAGTCCACTTACTGTTGATTTAATCTATACGACAATTGAGCTGCTTCGTCCTTTTTCAGGGTTAATGGTTAAGTCTTAGTAAATATGTTGGGATTCCAGTTGTGATTATGTAAGAGATGTTCTGCTGCCATGAAGCAGGCCTTTGGTTAAAACAAACTAATGGTTTAGTGTGTTTTTTAGGGGCAATTGAGTGGCCTTATTGCCCACTTAATTTGACCCAGAAACAACCAGTGCTTACCATCACAGTGTGTAGTTACACCAGTGAATGTGAATGAGGTTGCACGGTGTTGTGGCAGGTGAAGTATATCACGTTTTACAGTTAGTATTTTATTCCAGATCAGTTATTATAGAGAATAATAAAAAATAAGAGAAAAATTGAAATAATAACATAAGTCTTCATCATGAAAGTTCTGTAATTGTCACGGTCTGGCTGGCAGACCGTGGGGATGTGGGGAAAGGAGGACCCAAAACGCAG